>NC_081557.1:102689996-102838323 GCF_022355385.1 Mustela nigripes
TCACTTCTCCGCCGGTCCTACCTTTCAGAAAGTGGTTGTTTTTCTGTTTCCAGAATTGCTGTTCTTCTTCTCTTCGATCTGCCGATGGATTTTCAGGTGTTTGCAATCTTTAGATAAGCTATCTAGCTGATCTCCGGCTAGCTGAAGCAGTCTCAGCTTGCTACTTCTCCGCCATCTTGACTCCTCTGTCGCTAATGTTTTGATAGAACAAACTTTTGCTTTTGTTGACTTCCCTATTTTTCTAGTGTCTATTTCACTTATTTCTGGTCTAATCTTTATTATTGTCTTCTTTCTGCTTGGTAAGGGTTTAATTTGCTGTTCTTTTTCTAGTTCTTAAGGCCAACTGCTCTGATATTGATTTGAGATTTTTTCTTTTTTAATATAGGCATTTACAGACATATTTTTCCTCCTAAGCCCTACTCTCACTGAAGTCCACCAGTATTGTGTTTTGTTTCCATTCATATTAAAGTATTTTATTTCTTTAAAGTTTTTATTTAAATTCTAGTTAGCTAACATGTAGTGAAATATTGGTTTGTGTACAGGATTCAGTGATTGATCACGTAAGCACATCCCCGGTGTTCATCACAAGTGCCTCCTTAATGCCCATCCCCTTCCTTCCCCTTCCCCCACCTCCTTCCCTCCGTCTACCCTCAGTGTGTTCTCTACAGTTAAGAGTCTGTGTTTATGGCTTGCCTCTCTCTTGCTCTCTCTCCCTCTTTTTAAAAATTTTTTTCCACAATAAAGTCCTTTCTGATTTATCTTTCCATTTCTTTGACTCATGGGTTACTTAGGAGTACATTGTTAATTTCCACATATTTTTGGCATTAGCCAAATTTCCTTCTGTTACTGATTTCTAATTTTGTTTTATTGTGGCTGGAAAACATACTTTGTATGATTTCAATATTTTTAAATTTGCTGAGACCTGGTTTATAGGTTAACATATGATCCCTCTTAGAGGAGCTAGCTCCCCATGCACTGGAGAAGAATGTGTGTTCTGCCCCTGGGAGGATCCTTCAACAGCTGGAAAATCTCCAAAATAAAAATCCAAACATTGTCCCATGGTCTATGAGGTTCTACACACTTTGGGTTCTGCTTATCACTCTGCCTTACTATATAACATCCTTTCCCTTTCCCGCTAGCGTCTCCTGAGTTTAGTTTCATTTCTGTTTCTTAAATACCCCCAAATTCCCATCTCCACCTCTTTACACATGCTCTGCCCTCTGGCTAGAACATTAAAGCATAAACTAATTAACAATATTTCATGTCCTGTGCATTTTGATGATAGCTTCACATAGTTTGTCTAAACAATAATGCTTTATAATTTTAATTTTACATATGAGAAAACAGAGTCCTAAAGAGACTGATATACTCATCCAAAGTACATAGATGATAGCATTCTAGAAAACACTGAGACTTAACTATTTTGTTGTAAATTACCTAATGTCTCTTTATCTACTAGATCAGGTAGCCAGGATTCAAACCACCTGCCTCTGATGCCAGAGTCCAGACACTTTGCCATTGTCCTATTTTGTAACATTAGTATGAGTGTCAGAGGGAAGGATACAAGTTATCCCTTCTTGTGCAATTTACACTGACTTAGATATTCTAAACTGAATGCTGCTACAGGCAGATGTGTGGGTAGGTTGTGAGAGAGCAAGAGATCTTCCATATCTCAACTTCTGCTTTAAATGTCATCTGTCCCTTAGAATTTATGCTGAAGTCAAAACTATATATATATATATATATATATATATATATATATACTATAATATTGTAATACTAATGCTAAATAATATAATTATTATAATATAAAAATATCATATATATTACTTATATATAAGTATATGGCAAATAAAAACAAACATACACCTACACATACAACACACTTCTCTCTGCTATACACTTCCACACTATTCTCATTGCCTCAGATGCCATTGTTGAAACAGAGCAAGTACGTACTAATCGTTTTTTTTTTTTCTTAGAATTATATTTTACTGTGGGAAGGACATGAAACACAGGATCTACCTCACTAAGAAATTTTTAAGTGCACGATACTGCTAATAATAGAAACATGCTGTACAACAGATTTCTAGAAATTATTCATCTTGCATAATCGAGACTTTATGCCCACTGATCAGCAACTCCCCATTTCCCCTTTCTCCAGCCCCTGGCAACAACCATTCTACTCTGATTCTATTAGATTAACTATTTTAGATGCCTTGTGTAAATGGAATCACACAGTATTTATCCTTCTGCTATTTCCTTATTTTATCGAGCACAATGTCCTCGAGGTCCATCCGTGCTCTTACATGTTGCAGAATTCCCTTCTCTTTTTAAACTCCTGCAGAGTTCAGGCCCTGCATATTATTTTATTTTATTTTTATTCCTTTTCTCTTAGTTTTATTAAGACGTAATTGACATGCAACACTTTTTAGGGTCAAGTTGTACAGCATAGTGACTTTTCATATATATTGTGAAATGATCACCATGATGTTTGGTTGATATCCATCATCTCATATAGATGCAAAGAACAACAACAACAAAAAAAGAACAAAATTTGTTTTTCCTTGCGATGAGAACTTTTAGGATCTACTCACTTAACTTTCAAATATACCACACAGCAGCATTACCTACGAGCATGACACTGTACCCTATATCCCCAATACTTACTTGTAACCGGAAGTTTGTACCTTGGACCACTTTCATCCAATGCCCTTCCCGCCTGTCTTACACTTCAGGTAACCACAAATCCGGTCTCTTTTCCTGAGTTTGATGTATTTTTTTTTTTAGATGTTATGTATAAGTGAAAACACAAAGTATTTCTTTCTCTAACTTATTTCAATTAGCATAATGCCCTCGAGATGCATCCATTTTGTTGAAGTTCTTGAAAACTACAGACACTATTATTAGCTCTCTTTAATACTGTGTATTGTACACACATGTGTATATAAATATATTCATTTTTAAGAAAGTTTACATGCAAGTATCCCTACTAGTCTACCTATTTTACTTATTTCTGAAAAGCAAGAAAATAATATCATTTTAATCTTAAAATCCTAACTCTTATTTCATGCAAACAATAAAATTAAAATGTCAAATAAAAGAAAAATAATTACAGCTTTTGTCATGAATCCATTAGGCAAGATTAGGGAAATTATAGATTTCATATTTGTGAAAAACAGATTGTTTTTTAAAAAGTTATTTTGGGGGGAGGAGCAAGTTGGTGGGGGAGTAGGAGGCTGAAATATTATCAGGTCCCTGGAGTTCAGCTAGATAGTTATCATGCTATACTGAACACCTACAAACTCAACAGGAGATCGAAGAGAAAAGCGGCAATTCTAGGAACAGAAAAGCGACCACTTTCTGGGAGGTGGGATGTGGGAAGTGAACCCGAAGCAACAGGAAGATAGACCGCGGGGAAAGGGCTGGCTCCTGGCAAGCGGCCCAGCAGCGGAGCACAAAATCGGAACTTCCACAAGTCCGCTCATCAGAGGGACGGCGCTGCAGAGGCCAAGCAGGGAGTGGAGGCCTCACAGGGACAGTGTGGTCTCAGGACCCGCGGGGTCACAGAAAGCCGGGGGTGTCTGAGTGCCGCAGAGCTGCCAGGGATGGAGCGGGGAAGCCGCTGCAGAGACAGAGCCGAGGGGGGACTGTCAGCTCGGGGTTACCTTAAACTGTGATCCAAGGCACAGTCCGGCCACTGCTCTTCGAGCAGGGACCCCACAAGTGGCAGATCCAGGGAGACCCCTCCTTCCTCTTCTGGGAGCAGTGCCACGGGAGTGTGTGGCAGGAATCTGCTAGGTTTGGAGACTCCAAACAGCCCTTGCCCACGCGAGAGAAACACTTGGTCACAGGCCCAGGGAGCTCACCCTGCGGGTGGAGACCAGGGAGACGGGAAGGATTGACGGCTTTTCTCCCAGGCCGCACTGAGGAGCGGGGCCCCAAGCTCTCGGGTCCTATGTGGCCGGACACTGGGAAGCCGCCATCTCCATTCCCGTCCTCCACAGCGGTACGGAAAGCGATCAGGGAACAAAAGCTCCGGAGACCAAAACCGCGCATGTTACTTAGCCTAGAGCAATTCCGGCTCCGCAAAGACATGTGAGAATCTCAGCAACAGGCCCCTGACCCAGAAGATCAGCAAGAACATCCAGCCAAGACCAAGCTCACTGGTCGAGGAGAACTGCAGAACTCCACAGCTAGGGGAAAGCAACACACAGAATTCATGCTTTTCCCCCCATGATCCTTACATCTTCCAAAGTTAAATTTTTTTAATTTTATTTTTTTCTTATTCTGTTATTTAAAATTTTTCCTCTTTCCTATTTGAATGCTTTTTAACTATTTTATCTTACTAATACCTTTCTAAAAATCCTTAAAAATTTTCATTGTTATAGTCATATTTTATCCCTTCATTGTACTTAACCTTATTTTTTGTATACATATAGGTATTTTTTTTCTTTAAAATTTTGGGATACAATTTCTTCTATTAGATCAAAATATACCCTAAATCTAGTGCATAGCTTTGTTCTAACCTTCAGCCTGATCACATTCTTTCCTGTTTTTTTTTTCTTTTTTCAACCAACTTTAGTTTGTTATCAATTCCTTTTTTAGAATATTTTAAATTTAAATTTAAATTTTTAATTTTTCACCTTAACAGTCATATTCCATCCCTTCACAGTGTTTACCCTTATTATTTTATATATACATATACATATGTGTGTGTGTGTGTATTTATTTCATTAAAATTTTGGGAGGTAGTTTCTTCTAACAGACCAAAATCAAGTGTGTGGCTCTGTTCTATTCACCAATCTAACTAATATGTGTGTGTGTGGGTATATATATATTTTTATATTTTATATATATGTATATCATATATATTTTTTTAATTTAATTTTTTTTTACCTCTTTCTCACAACAAAAAATTTGCTGATTTTCCATCTGGAAGTTCTGTCAGCTCTAAGAGGGAAACTCCAAAGTTTCCAGCCACAATCGCAGATTTGTATATTTCCCCTTTTGTATCTATCAGTTTTCGCTTCATGTATTTCGAGACTCTGCACAGTCACCGAGTAGTGCAATTGCAGGGTCATAGGGCAGCTCTATTTTTAATTCTTAAAGAATCTCCACACTGTTTTTCAGAGTGGCTGCACCAACTTGCATTCCAACCAACAGTGTAAGAGGGTTCCCCTTTCTCCACATCCTCTCTAGCACTTGTTCCTTGTCCTGTTAATTTTGGCCATTTAACTGGTGTAAGGTGGTATCTCAATGTGGTTTTGATTTGAATTGCTCTCCACAATTTTTATCATATGTGTGGGCTCCTGTATCCACCACCCAGTCAAGACACTGATGGTTCCATCCTTATAAGGACCCCAGGCGGCCTTTTGTAGCCACACCCACCTCCCTCCTGCCTTCTTTCACAAGAAATGAGAGATGGTTGCTAGATTTCTTAACATAAGGTCAAAAGGAACTCAAGAGTGTCCATGAATTACCTTAATAGTGAAAACTAAATTATTGGTGATATCTATCTATCTATCTATATATATATCTCACATTTACATATGTGTGTGTGTGTGTGTGTATTTGGAACTGGGGGGAGAAAAAGGAGATATATATATATATATATACACACACACATACACATATATACTCATATACATGCAGTGAAATACTATACAGTCATAAAAATGAAATCTTGCCATTTGTAACAACATGGATGGAACTAGAGGGTATTATGTTGAGCAAAATAAGTCAATCAGAGAAAGACAATTATCATATGTTCTCTCTGATATAAGGAATTTGAGAGGCAGGGTGGGGGGTCGTGGGTGGTAGGGAGGGAAAAAAATAAAACAAGATGAGATCAGGAGGGAGACAAACCATAAGAGAGTCTTAATCTCAGAAAACAAACTGAGGGTTGCTGGGGGGAGGGACAGGGTGTCTGGGTTTTGGACACTGGAGAGGGTATGTGCTATGGTGAGTGCTGTGAAATGTGTAAGCCTGATGATTCACAGACCTGTACCCCTGGGGCAAATAATACATTATATGTTAATTTTAAAAAGTCATTTCAAATCTCTTTGTACCTCGGGTACCTGGTATAAGCTGAGGAAGGATCTGAAACAGCTCTCTTGAAAAATGCACATTCATTCATTGATGTGTATATATGTGTAATAAATATACATATATATAATATATGAATGTATGCACAATAATGCATGTGTACATATAAACCTTATATACATACATATGTAAACATATACAAGTAACACAATGTAAGTACATTTTGTGTGAGTGTGTGTGTGTGTGTGTGTGTGTGTGTATAATATTGAGCAACTGAGCAACATGGTGCCAGACTCTCATATATGGTCCTTGACCCAGAGATGATGTGCTTACACTGACACAACTTCTGTTAGGTTTTGCCCCATCTTCCCTCTCACAGTCTGATGTTGATAGCTCAACTTGTTGGTTTCTCACTTTACCTGCAAGCTCTCTTTAACCACTTACACTAACCAACCACCTGCACTAACCAACCACCTTCACCAACCACCTGCACTAACCACTTCCACTAACCACCTGCATTAACCACCTGTGTTAACCACCTGCAGATGGGTGAGTGGCTCTCTGACCCTCGGACTGTCTTTCTCTTTCTTGTTCCTTTCCTTTAATAAACCATTCATCTCCAAAATACTCATTATGTAAATCCTGAATGATAGATTCCCCAGATTTTTAGCATTTCCTCATTTATTTCTAAAGGGCTTTGAAGTGAAGCCTTGAAGAGAGATTCAATTTAAAAAGATACTTATGGTTCTCTTAGAAAAAGTGATTCCATAATGAGCTGGAAATGGTATACAGAAGGCATACATAGTAGGAAGAAAGGAAATACGCATTTTCCCCTAAACAATAAAATTTTATGGCAGCCTGTAATTGAGGAAAATTTTTGCAGTAGCTTTTTTCTTTTGTTCCTGGGGAATTTTACACGTACTCTGAAGGCTGTTTCAAATATCACCACCTTTCATTTTGGGAATGCTAATTTCAGTTTGCAAACACAGACACATCTCAGGCATTAGATAGTACTAAGCTTGTCTTGACCTCATTTAAGTCACTGTATTATTTAGTCATATGTAATAAAGAACCTAGAATCAAATGGAGCTATATTTAGTGGCAATATTGCAATGAACATGACTGTCTCATGTAAACACACTCTATTTAAAAATTGGTCTCATAATAATGCCTCGTGTTCAATAGCTGGTGACAGCAAGAGTCTGTTCCTTAAAATGAGGAGCAGATTTTTTCTAAATGAACCATTTGATTGCATTAGCAAGGCCTAACAATTAGTAGTTTTTACATGGAATCAGGCTCATTTTTACTCTTTTCAATTTCTCTGTTAATAATTTTTGAAAGCATTTTCCTTTTAATGATTTGTTTCTAAAATCCTGTTCTCTCTTGACTTGTTCTCTGCTGACTAACCCCTGATCTTAGGTTTTCCTATATTTATCACTACATATTCCAAAGAGGCTCTAATCATAGACTTTGAGCATAAATTCATAACAATGGGAATATGATCTATAACTAGTATGTTAAAGGTTGATTAAAAATGCTTGTATTTTTACTTGTAACGTAAAAAAAGTTTGTTATTAATGTTAACAATGAAACTATATTATTTATAATATAATTAAAAATAACATTTTAGTTGAATATAGTAGTATGCCCAAAGAAAACTTTCCTAACAAAATCTAGAATATAATGACAAAAAAATGGAATTGTAGACATGAAACTTTCCAAATTGTCTTTTTCAAATAATTCTGTAAAAAAAAAAAATTAAAATGAAGTTCTCATCTCATAGATATGATTTTCCTTGAGTTGTCCTTCCCCACAAATTATATAACTTAAGTCTACAGCTTTGACATTGACTATTTTAGAAAAAAAATTGTATGATTTGCACTCCATTTTAATTATTTCATAGGCATCATGACTAGAGTATATTGCCAAAATAAAATGATCCAAGGGGATTTGTCATGTTTTCCCCAGTTAATGCATAAAATACTTCTTTTTTGTGCTTGTCAATCTTGAATATTTAATAATTAAATCTTGGTCCTAGATTTTTAAAAAAGATCATATATATATATGTATATATATATATACATATATATATGTGTGTGTGTGTATAAAGTTACCCTGAGAATTGACATAACAACTTGGTAAGTTCTATGAAATATTGTTATTCAAAAGATTTATATAAATTTATTTTCTGTGTATGTTTGGAGGGTGGTGGTGCATGGCATTTTGATTTATCTGCGTAATTTTAATCAATGCTTTATGAGTAGAAATTTGGATTATGACATACAAAGAAGGGGAAGGTACCATTGCTTGGATTCTGAAAGCAAAGAAAAGGAGGCACGAATCCACACCAACACCAGAGCCTAGATGTGCAGCTATAGGAAATGACTTATACTCTTCTGAACTTCCATTACCTCCAATATCAATAAGGACCAGAACCACATAAAAAAATAAATAAATGGCGTCTATATTACTTTGCTAGCATTTCTATAACAAAATATAACCGACTGGGTTGTTTAAGCAATATAAATTTATTTTTGCACAGTTGTGGACAATGGAAGTCTCAAATTGAGGGGTTGACAGCTTTGGTTTCTTCTCTCTTCCTGGGTGGGCCATCTTGCCATGTCCCCAACATGGTCCATCCTTTGAGTGTCTGCATCCCCAGCCTCACTCTGTGTGTCTAAATTTCCTTTTCTTATAAAGACAAGGACACTGTCATGTTGAATTAAGACCTGCACTGCTGACCTGACTGAACTTTAACGATCTCTTTAAAGGCCCTATCTCCAAATACAGTCACATTCTGAGTTCCTGGGGGTTATGGTTACATTTTCTTAATCTTGACTATGTAATAGGATTATATTAGGAACTGCATAAACCGTAGAAACATGCAGATTCCCACCCCATTTGGACCTATTGTATTAGAATCTTTGTAACTGGGGTCTGGCGAGCCCCTGGCACATGGTCAGCCAACACTTGACATTATTATTGTTGTTTTTAGTAGCAGTAGAGATCTTCGGTGTTTTGGCTGTATTTGTATTCCCAATGACGCTGGGCTGAACTTGAGCAGTTGAATCTGATCATTACAGGACTGACTTTTGGGGAGTTACCCAGGAGAGGAGGCACTGTCAGGTAGTTGCACACAGACGACACTCCCTTATTACTGTAACATGTTTGCACAAACTGGACAGTTTAAAACCACACTTCTCAACGTCTTCCAGTTCCACAGATCACAAGGCCAGATCCAGTTCACAAGGCCCGTCTTCCAGTTCCACAGGTGACAAGGCCCAGCAGACTTGGCTGCATTCTCCATTTGTGCTTGCACAAGGCGAGAATCGTGAAGCACTACGGCAGGTTCTTACCCGGAAACTTGAGGAAATGATTTTTTTCCATCTTCACGCAAGTCATTTGTATGATCCATTTCCTCACATGTGTAGATCTGAGCTCCTTGTCATTTGGGGGCCTCCTGCTCCTAGAGGCCACCCTCTTCATTTCTTCTCACATGTCCCCCTCCAACTACTAACCAGCGGCAATGCATTAAGTTCTTCTCCATCTTCTACCTTCTCTGCATGTCTGCCCCTTCTGCCACCAGCCGGGGAAAACTTTCTGCTTTTATAGAGAAGGTCCATGCAGACACTCTCCCCATTCCGAGGTTGGCTGTGCCATACAATGTGACATAATCACATCAAAACCCCAGGCACCGGCTCTGTGGATTCAGGAATAATATCTTTGGGGCCACCTGCTGCTATCATTTTGTCAAGGAAATACACCAATTGTAAAAGATCTCCAAAGTCGAGTGCAGCCAGTATAATATGGTCCAAGCAGCTAAGCCATGCCTGAGAACACAGTGAGGCTACGACGAGGTATGAGGATGGCCTTATCTCCCCAGTACAACCAGGGTCTCTTTTATATTTTGGTGGCCTTCCCTGTTATCAGATCTTAAAGATAACAACATTGCATCTGTGGTTAAATAGGCTGGATGCTAAAAACTTCAGAACACACCCATGGGAAATGCTGGAAGCATTTAAACAAGTAATTTTTTAATATAATGTCTGTCCTATCCTGTGGTATAAGTTCTTAGAACAGAAATAATGTTTAATCCATTTTGTTGAATTAAGCTTCTTGGACTGGGTGGCAGGGAAACGAATGTGTCTTTGAGGTGAATTCAGTCTAGGCCAGTTGCATCAGTAAATCTGAGAAATATCCTATTTCTAAAGCAGAGGCAATAGATATTTATTTGCTGCTTAGATTCCTTAGGGTGAAAAATTAAATGCTTACAATTAAAGTGTTCTTAAAAAGTGTGTCACATACACAGAAATTGGTGGCATTTTGAATATATTGCCAATTTTTTTTAAACCAGTATTCACCAATTTATGTCAAAGTCAATTTTACAAGGTCTCTAATTAGCTACAAGAGATAATTACTTGCTTACATTCTCAGGAAAAGTAAATGCCTTAACAACATCAAATCATTTTTCTGCTCTTCAGGGACCAGGGGAAAACCCTCCATCCACCGACACTGGAATGGCTGGAGAAAGCAGTCTTCTGCTAAAAGGTGATGTGCTATTTTAGCTCAGTTTCAACTGCAAACGTTTTGGAAAATAGGCAGTCTCTCAATGGTTCTTTCTTTGGACAAAAAGTCAAGGGAGGTAGAATTCTGTAGGCAAACATATCCAAATCACAGGCCACTGGGACCACTCAGGCACTGAGCTCTGACATTCCTAGTCAACGAAAGTTATGGAAATCATAGATCTACATTCCAAATACTTGGCTAACACGCCTTCTGTGCTATGGAAGTGGAAGATGAGAGGGCACCTCACATAAGAAAACAAAAGGCAATCTCTATTAAAATACCAACCAGAGCTAGAACAAATAATACTAAAATCTGTATGGAACCACAAAAGACTCAGAAAAAAACAATCTTGAGAAAAAACAAAACTGGAGGCATCATAATTCCAGATTTCATGAGATACTATAAAGCTATACTCATCAAAACAGTATGGTATTGGCACAGAAACAGACACATGGCTCAGTGGAAGACGGTACAGAGAGTCTGGACATAAACTCTTGCTTATATGGTTGATCTACAACAAAGGAGACATATAATGCGGAAAAGGAAGTCTCTTCAATAAATGGTGCTGGGAAAACTGCACAGCCACATGCCAAAGAGGGAAACTGGACCATTTTCTTATGCCATACATAAAAATAAGCTCAAAACGGATTAAAGACCTGAATATAAGCCCCCAAACCATAAAACTCGTAGTAGAAACCATAGGCAGTAATCTCTTTGACATTGGCTATTATAGAAGCATTTCTCTAGATGTTTCCTCAGGCAAGGGAAAGAAAGCAGAATTGAACCATTAGGACTACACCAAAATAAAAAGCTTTTCCACAGTGAAGGAAACCATTAACAAAACATAAAGGCAACCTACTGAATGGAATAAGTTATTTTCAAATGATATATCCAGTAATGAGTTAGTATACAAAATATATAATTTTTACAACTTGAGGCACCTGGGTGGCTCAGTCATTAAGTGTCTGCCTTCAGCTCAGGTCATGATCCCAGAGGCCTGCGACTGAGCCCCATGTTGGGCTCCCCTGAGCAGAGAGCCTGCTTCTTCCTCTCCCTCTGGCTGCTGCTCCCCTTGTGTTCCCTCTCTAGCTGTCTCTCTGTCAAATAAGTAAATAAGATCTTTAAAAAAAAAAAGAATTTATATAACTCAACACCAAAAAACCCCAAATAATCCAATTAAAAATGGGCACAGAACATGAGTAGACATTTTCTCCAAAGAGGATATGAAAATGACCAACAGATACATGAAAAGATGTTCAGTATCACTTATCAACAGGGAGATGGTAATCAAAACCACAGTGAGATATCATCTCACACCTGTCAAAATGGCTAGAATCAATAAGATCACAAAATTACAAATATTGGCCAGAATGTGGAGAAAAGGAACACTTGTGCACTGTTGGTGGGAACACAGACTGGTTCAGCCACTGTGAAAACTCGTATAGAGGCTCCTGAAAGACTTAAAAATAGAACCACCCTATGATCCAGTAATTCCACTACTGGTTATTTACTCAAACAGAACGAGAACACTAATTGAAAAAGATAGATGCACCCCTCTGTTCACTGCAGCATTATTTACAACAGCCAAGATCAGAAGCAGCCCAAATGTCCATCAATAGATGCATGGATAAAGATGATGTGGGAGATATGTGTGTGTGTATATATATATACATATATATGTGTGTGTATATACATATATATATAATGGAATATTACTCAGTCATAAAAACGGATGAGGTCTTGCCATTTGCAACAACATGGATGAAACTAGAAGGTATCAAGCTAAATAAAATAAGTCAGTCAGAGAAAGATATGGTCCATATGATTTCACTCATATATGGAACTTAAGGAACAAAAGAAGAAAAAAGATGAAAAAACAGGCTCTTACATACTAAGAACACACTGATGGTTTGCCAGAGGAGAGGTGAGGGGGATGGGAGAAATAGGTGAAGGAGACTGAGTGTACACTTCTCATGACGAACGCTGTGTAATGTACGGAATTATTGAATCATTATACTGTTGAAACTGATACAGCACTATGAAAAAAAAAACAAACCTGTAAGAATCTAAAGTTGCATATATTTGTAAAAACACAAGACATTTATTGGTACAATATACACAATGTCATGTCAATTGAAAGTAGGCAGTTGCTACGGGTACATAAACAACTGTGCTCATACCACCCTGAAATATTACAGCATTTATTTCTCTGAATGTGTTCGAGCTGTGCTGACAAAGTTTTCCAGCTTGAACATGAGAACTTAAGCAGCCGGGGATGTTTAAACGCAGAGATTGCTCAATTTCCTTCTCCTGGTTAAACGTTTCTGAGCATCACCCCAGGAGCTGTGACTCAGCAGAGAGATTACGGAAGGTTTACTGCCAGACCGCACTGGGGTTGTCTACATTCATTAAAAACAGAGTGACAGAATGCTACTTAAACATCACAGCTCCAGCAACAGTGATGGGTTTTCTGTCTCTCTTCCAATTAACCCTGGCCATAAATCTATTATGAAGGGAGTTATTCTTCCAGATTTACAGAAGATAAATCAGAGAGAGATAAAGCAACTCTCCAAGTCCTCACAGCTAGCGAGTGGCCATATTTGAATGGGGACTCAGGTCTGTGAAATGATGGATGTCCGTTTTCAAGTCTGTACTGCCGACACCTACAGATTGCCGCGAATCGAAGGAATCCAAGTCTTGGTAGTCAGGGACACGTTCTCAGAGGTAGAGATAGCTAAATTAGGACATAATGAACCACAGCAGTTAAGGAACCAGAGAAAATGGAAGGAAAAAAAAATTCTGCATAGGGAAACAGCAGGCACTAAATTCTAGCAGTAAGCAAGGCCACTGGGATTTATCACAATTGCAAGCCTTTCATTGTCACTGGACAGTGCCGATAAGATAAAGCAACAGCAGGGTCATAAAAGACCTTATGGTTCATGTTTAATAGTAGGTTGTGTGATACAAGAACAATAGGGATTTACTAGCATATACTAGGTCAGCAATAGAAGAACCATCATCCAACTACCATGTCCGAAGATGGAAGGGAAGTAGCAGGCCTCTAAGAGTGCTTGGTTTTATGAAAGTCCAAGGAAGAGGAAGGAACCTAAGTTTATGTAAGTGACAGTGGTGGAGGCCAGATAGCTTTTACATTAATGACTCTAGTCGTCACCATTCATCAGGCTAATGTGTTGGCCTTTCCAGATTCCTTATTACACAGGGAAAGCAGGACAGCAGCTGAGGGCAAGTGAAGATGAGGACCTCTGGCAGGTATACTATGCCCTGGGGCTGGGAAGGAGGCAACAGTTGCATGGAGACAGTAGCTCCTAGGCCGTAGAAGGAATGAATGGGTGTTGACTAAGGTCAGCATATATTCAAGAATTACTGAGCATGGAGGAGAACTAGCTCTGACTGATCATTTGGGAAACATGTACAATCAAGGGCTAAATTAATACACTCTTGCAGAAATTAAAAAAAAAATGAAGATAGTCATCCCATTGTTTTCCCCATGCATCTCAATAAATAAATAAATAAATAAAAATAAAAGACCCCCAGGGGAAAGGGATGATACCAGGTTTTTGAGTGATTTAAACAACATGACCTCTTTTTATCATACTTTCAGAGTGATGCAACCACAGATCTGTGAAGGATTCTTGGAGCGATTAGCACAGCGAGGGGACAGAGCAGGCACCAAACAAGGAATGGACCAAGGGGAGAGGAGATTATGAACTCACCCAGCTATTCACCTCCATATTCCAAAGTTGAGTTACAAACGGCATAACTAATCACTTGACCTTTAACTGGTGTGAAGCTTTGGCAGAGTTTGTGGGTCATTGTCTTGTGGAAAATAATCCAACACTTGTCGTGAAAGCTCACATACCTGCTATTCATTTTCCTTTTCTCTTCTAACTGTCACACAGATGGTCACCACTTAGTACCTGATTTGCACTGACAACCTTCAAACTAGTCCCTTTCACCTTCGGTCTGCCTCCAGAGATTTCCCCAACAGAGATTCCTCTTTCGATGTCACCAAATTGTACCTACCACTCCATTTTATTTTTTAAATTTATTTATTCCTCATGATACATGAGAAAAAGTTCAGACATTTCAGCATGACATAAACAGGCCTCATATGACCTCTACCTATTCTTGAAATTCATCTCCATCGCTCTCCCAAGAGAGAACTCTGTTGGAGCAAAACTAGTTCATGCCCTGCGTCCCATGCGCATAATTAATGGAGCAAAAGTCAAGGTCCTCCATGCCTGTTACACCCACAGGCTTCTTCCGAGCTGCGTCCTCTTGCGAACAGTGTCCAAAAATGATTGAGCTGTTGAGTTGCCACAGTCACACCATCTACGAGCCCGGAAGTCATAGTGCCCAAGGACATACAAGCAGGTCCAAACCCTGCCTCTTCCTCTGCTTAGCCATGTGAACTGGACTAACTTTTGTGAGCTCTTTGATTACTTTATTCAACTGGAACATAATGGTTATCATGGTATTTACCGCACTGTGGTGCTATGAGGCTTAAATGATTTATTATATGTGAAGAATCCGACACAGAGTCTGGGAACCATAAATGTCAGCTATTATTATTACTATTGTCGCTGATGATGATGTTGTAGCTGCAGATATACAACTCTGAAGTCTTGGCCTCCTTCTCATAGTGCCAGCGATCTGAGGGACAGTTTCTGCACAGGTTAAAATAGCACAATCTCATTTAGGGAGCAGAATGAGCTTCCGTTTAAAGTTCCTCTCAACAAATTTGAGCCTGGGACAGTGAGAGGCACTGTGTAGGGCCCCAAAGCAAAAAGAGGAGATTGGGTCTCTTTACGGGTTGTTTCTCTCTGAAGAGTATACAACGCTTAAGCGTCTACCTTCCCCCCTCAAGCCAGACATAATACTGTTGAGGTCATAGTGCCACTGAGACCCTCAGGCTCATATCTGTGACATCCAGACCTCTTTGCGCTCCAGTTGTGTGAACGAGAAACAGCCAAACACTAAAGGGCTTTATGACATGGTCAGATCCTCATCCAGAGATTCCATTCACCATAAACCCCATAATGTTTAGGATACTACTAAACTTACTACAGTTTTTCATCTACCTAGGTATGTTTTCCACTCTGTGTACAGGAGCTCACTCTCTGCATTTCTGTCTTTATGAAAAAAAGCATTGTATATAGTAGAAGACCATAGGCTGTCCTGGAACTTCATACACACATGACTATGTTTTAGGGACAGAAATATGCTGCAAAAGTGCTAATTTAATCAATTCGATGAAGGCTTCCATCATTTAGAAGAATTCTATGAAAAAATAATTGGATGATGGTAGGAAAAGTTTCAATAAAATCGCATTTCACTTTTATGCACTGCTATCCTCTGTAGAGGAGGAGACCAATGTTTCCCTTCCACCCCTCACCCCTCCCTCCTCCCCCCGCCTTATTTCATTTGCAAGGTGGGGTCCAGAGCAAAGGAGTTCACTGCACTGCCCAGAGCTCTCTCCTCCATTGGCTGAGGTCGAAGTTACTGATATGGTCACAGTATCTAGAATCAGAGCCTTCCCAGAAGGAACATACATAAAAATGGGTTGAAAAACAAAAGCTGTACCACTAGCATTTCCTTCTTAAGTCACTAGTGGATCCTGACAACTCTCCTCACTATGAAAAGGGTGAGACTCAAAACTTGACAGGGCTTAGGAAAGAATGACCTTTGAACGCATTTTTATTATGGGCTCTAATATTTCCAGGTTAGATGAAAGGCGTTCTCTGCGTGGCTCCGCCCAGCTCATGAAAGATGAGGGCATGCAGAACTGGTAAGCAAGCAGGACGAACTAGAGCCCCCATCAGCTAGCTGGCCCCCAGGTCCTGCCTATTCAGAATATATCCTCTTCTAAGAAGAAGATAAAAACTAAAACTCAGTTTCCTGTCAAATACTGCACTCTTAACCTCATCCCATGCACAACAGTCTACTTATAGTTTACGGGAGCTAATTCCAGATTCACAAGTCAAATGTCTCTCTATTTTTAAAGGAAAGCTTCTGAAGGTTATCTATCAGTCTCCTTAGTAAAGAGTTAGCCTCTCGAATCCAATGAGCTAAGGGCCGAAAATTGACCCTTCACTGTTTTTAGAACTGTCACTTAGACAGAAGACCTCACTGACGAGTCATTCTCAGTGACTTTTGCTTCACCTTCCTTTGAAGCTCTTATCACATAGAGGCCAGTGCTATCAGCCGGGGTATTATGGGGATAACACATTGAAGTGGTAATAATTTCCAGTCTCCATTTTCAAAATAGCCTCGGTTAAGCATGTGTTAGCCTTTTTCCTTTCACATAAAACTTCCCCACTTAGAAACTCTGACTTTTATCTTAGCACTCTCTCCCCACCTTGCACATCCCTGGGCACAAGATTTCACAACAACTATAAGTGGAAGAAGATTGTATCTCTTTATGATACCTTAAAAACAGAAAATGTGTGTTTGTGAAGCATTTACACAGAGATAGAGGTCATCCGTCAGAGAGATATTGAGCTGGGACAGGCTTTGTCACTTTAGGAGGCTCCATTGTCTTGATATATGTTGGGCTATTAGAGAGAAAAGCCTATTTTCCAAGTGTTGCAATTAGTGATTATCTGTGAACAGCGAAGAGCCAGGATGCAGGGCAAAGCGAAGCTAGCCACAGAAGAACATTAGAAAGGCATTCACCCGAACCACCACTCCCCATGGACCCATCACTCTGTGGCAGTTCTGCTTTCAGCCTTGCTAGTCTTTGCATCTCACGTTCCAACCTCAGAGTTCCTTTGCTTATGTATCTGACTCCTGAACTTCCCCATTCCTGCCCCCACTGCTCCTTTTTCCTTCAGCAAACCTCATTCATACAGAGCACGAGGCGATCTGCTATGTTCTGCAGAAAACATAACTCAGGAACCTGTTCTTGCAACATGAACGGTCTTACAGGAGAGGTAAGAATTGACCAAATGAACCAATTAGAGAAGTCCTACGTATAATAGAATCAAGAGGCAAGATTCAGTGACTGTAAATAAAATGGTCAATAAAGAATCAAGTCGATATCGGTGTTGGCTGGTAGTCTTCAAAAGGCTTCTTGAAGTTACTAAACACAGCAATATAAGGACAAGAGGGAGCCTGAGTCTATGGTGTGTCAACAACTTCAAGTCTCATCCTCTATAAAGGGGAGATATAGATCAGTCAAATACACACACACACACACACACATACACACACACATAAACATATTTTTGATATAAGTTGGACCTTCATAGAGGATGAGACTTGAAGTTGTTGACACACCATATATATATTTCAGTCAGGATGAGGGAAGAGCCCAGCAAAGATACAGACATGATTATGACCCCATGAGGATGAACCCATGTACAAAGGAGATGTCTTTGAAGGCCTTGGCTTCTATGGGGAATGACAGATAAAAAATCAGATTGATTTTCACCAAAGTGTTTTGTGCAGACCACTGAAATACACCATGCTACATATCCTTCCTCAAAATTCATTTGCATGGTAGCAGATTAAGGGAACTGAGAGGCCTTAAGTAGGTTAAGCTGTTAATGCTTGTTCAACCAATCATCTCCCAAATTCACTGGACTATAGACCATATAATAACCTTCATGATATAAACAGTTTGCTGTAGGACACAGGGTAGGAATTGTTGAACTATATCCACCAACTAGAATAGAAGGGATCTAGAATGCCAGTGTGGAGTTTAAATTTTTTGTTCAACAGGGAAAATTACTGAGTAGGAGAGATTTTCAGTGTTCTAGGTTTAGATACTAAGAAAGCTCTCCTGTGAGATGAACTAGAGATTCCTGAAAATCTTAAAATCACTACTGAGAAATTGCAGATTTTTTTTGTTTTGTTTTGTTAAAGATTGGATTGGAAGTGTGGCTTTGAAAATAGAAAAGGAGAAACACTTGAGATACAAGCAAAGTGGTATCAAAAAAATAAAAAAAAATGTAGTAAAAACAAGATAATCAAAGGAAACTATTAACAACAAAAAAAAAGGGAAACAAAATGAAACCAGCTCCCTGGGAGATGTGTCCTGGCACACGGGAGGAAAACTGGCTTCGGAACAAAAGTGGTTAGACACAGATGGCAACAGACTCACACCATGAGAACGGCGAGGCTACCAATAATAAGCCAGGTATTACTGTTGTTTCTGGGTCCCTGTGCGAATCCCAGCAACTGGCCTTGGCATTTTACAGATACACACAATATGAACCCCTAGGAGGGAAGGTAATTAAAAATAACCTTGTAATTCTAAAAGAAAATAAAAATCTTCTAAAAATGTGATTTTATAGTATTCTTTCCACTCCCATCAAAATTACCTGAGGCGCATATAAAATTCCACATTCTTGGTCAGGGACCCAGGAATCTGTCATCTAATTAGAACTGTTGCTGGTTTTAAGTGCACTGAGGCTGATGGGTTGAACGGGTGATGGGGACCAAGGAGGGCACTGGTGAGGACGGGTGTTATATGGAAGTGTTGAATCACTCTACCATACACCTCAAACTAATATTGCACTGTATGTTAACTAACTGGAATTTAAATAAAAACTTCAAAAAAGGGGAAAAAAGTTGAGAACAGGAATCTCTGAAGGATCTCTGAAGCCCGCATATAGGAAACTCGTTACTTCCTGTGGTGGTTTTGGGAATGTCCCCGCAGACTGCCTAGGGCAGGCGGTGGTAGTGAGCGACAGCTCCCGAGGGGTTTCTCTTGGGAGAATCAAGGTTCCTTGAAGGACACCCCCTCCAACCCTGCCAAGGGCTCTTCCAAACCTTCCCTGGAAGACCTGGCAGTCTCGCACGCTTCGACAGACCCCTTCCTGTCTTCTCCTTCACTCAGGTGCACCAGCTTCCTGTTCTTATATTCCTCATGCAGGCATTTTCCCTAATAAGAGCCCTGCACCCTTCACTTCTCCTTGCTGTCTGTGTCTCAAAGACCATACCCACGCCATTTCTTGCAGTTCGAATAAGCCATGATGAGCATGATTTCCCTATTTGCTAATGACACCTGGTGTCTGTTTCCATAGTACAAACACTGATGTAGAATACAGAGTATCATTTACCAGTGATAATCAGAACACTTCACTGAGTACGTGTGACAGGCCAGGCAGGATACTAAGCACTTTACAACCGTATAATCAGGGATGTGCTGGTAACCAGACTAAAAACAAAACACAACAAAAACCACAGCCTTTTAAATAGCACTGCTAATCTTTGCAGTATGACTTCTCCCGCCATGTGCCAATCCAAGCTATTAACAGAATTAACAACCAAGGGGCATCGTTTTTGAATATTTAACACTTGGATCTTGAGAGTCTGTAGGAAACTGCCTGAGCACACGAGATTAGTCCACAATCCTCTTTATAATTTTTAAGGTAGGTTATACGTCCCTATTTTACTGTTGAAGATGCTCAAGAAATTAAAGAAGTTAGACAATTTGCCCAAATCACAGGTTTGGGATTTGCACTAGGGTTGAAAGATCATTCATTCATCTAGTTACTGCCTAGTAACTTGATGCAAGTTACTCCCCACAACCCCATCCAAGGCATAGCTAATAAAAGGGGAGGAGAGCTTGGTGAAAGAACTCAGACATGTCTCAATGGGTGCAGATCTGGCTAGGCTTCAAAAGTTCTTCAGATCACGGACTTGGGAAGCTACTGGTTCTCCTCACTGCTTCTGTGGTTCACCTGGCAGTATAAATGCACCCCAACCTTGTGAGATCACATATTACATAAAAAATCATCTAGAGAGAGACCAGTTTTCTAAGGTCAGAACCCCTAGGAGGAATCTCTAACTGGTCCAGCTTGGGTCATGGGTCCACCATGGTGCAGTGAACTTCATTCTAGTACTAAGCAGTGGGAGTCAACTACACAGAAGATGTGGCTGGATCTTTACACATCAAAGAAAAGAGATTATTAAACTGTGATACAGTACTATGTATTCATGCTCATTTAAACAACTTTTTTTTTTTTTTAATACAAACACCTAGGCAATATGAACTTTCTGGGTCATTAGTTTTTTATTTATCACTCTTAGATTACTCCTAATTTTTGTGAGTCTTGATGAAATCAAAATCACTAGGATTCCCTTATCCTTGGGTAAGCCCAGTGCGGAGGGTAGATGGGGAGTAGCCAAGCTTTGACCCTTGAAGCCAGCAGCCATGAACTTCAATTTCTCTGAGGCAGGCATATATATCACAAATGAACTTGCTTCAAGGCTTCCATTTACACCGAATTTCATTCTCATGGTAGAAACCAGATACTGGCAACTTAGCAAACCAAACCCTAGTTCCTTTTCCTTATCTGCTCATGAGTAGGAGTGGGGAAGGGAGGTTGACTAGAAAACAAAAAAATGGAATCCCTGCTCACCTGAGGATTTTTTATGTCTCTCTCTCTTTTCTGTATCTTTAGCCACCCCACATGTATCCAATCCTATGGAAAATAAACTATGTCTTTTTCATGGAGGAAGAATTTTAATGATATTTAAATAGAGAATAATAAGGGCTTTAAAACAAAGATATGGGGGGGCCTGGGTGGCTCAGTTGTTAAGCATCTGCCTTCGGCTCAGGTCATGATCTCAGAGTCCTGAGATCGAGCCCCACATCAGGCTCCCTGCTCTATGGGAAGCTTCTCCCTCTCCTACTCCCTCTGCTGGTGCTCCCTCTCTATCAAACTAATAAATAAAATTGTAAGAAAAAAAGTTTAAAACAAAGATATGATTTGTGCCCAAGAAGGAGACACATTAATAAAAACTTAAAAGGAAGAACTTCTTAAGTTTTAATATAATGAACATCGGCATTGAATGAAACAGGTCGGGATTTTTAAGGCTCCGAGGAAGGTGGTTATGAAGTTCCAATGCAAAAAGTGAACTTACTAAAAAATTAAATAAATAAAAAAGAAAACAAACAAAAACAAACTTCTTTGGAATATTTCTGGCTAAAGATGAGGGACTAATTCTACCAGATAGTTAAATAAGTAATAAGGCCACAATAATGAAAGCTGCATGTTCCTTGCCAGGAATAGACTGCCGTCAATGGAACAGAATTCACAGTTCAGAAATAGATCCAGAATCATACAGGGATCGAGAAAATGATATAACTGGCATTGAAAATTGTTGAGAAAAAGATAGAGTATTCAATAAATTATTTTGTGACAATTAGCCACCGCAGAGGAACAATCCGGCTAAATCCCTAGTCTGTCCTAAAATCAAAATAAACTCCAGATGAAAAAATACTTAAATGATAAAATGAGGCCAAGAAGTACTAGATAAAAATAAGGGCAATTTACATCTTTAAAGATAACTTTGGAAGGGGCAAAATGCTTTTTTAAAACAGGAAACAAACTTCAGAAGACAAAGTTTAGAGACATGGCTTATTTTTTAAAAAATGTTTTAAAGAAATCTCTATTTGAGAAGAAATCAACAGTGGGTTAAAGAGGCAGGGAGAGAGTGTGTTCTGAGTTGTGTCTCTTGATTTCTACTTGGAGCAGATGTTCCCCCGTGTGATGTGATGGCATGTCTGGGCAGTCTGGGCAGGTTAGGCGACATTCTTGTCTGTGGGAGTGGCCTGACCAAGGGGTGGGGTATGACCCATAAACTGAGCTAGTCATCTGGGATTCTTCACCTAGAATGGGGTGATCTTACTTTTGCCGCTTGGATTTGTAGGGTTTCCCAATAGCCCTCTGTCCTCAGGGGTCCCTCCCTTAATTGATTTTATTATTGTCATAAACTTGGTATTTTTAGGTAAGATTCCTTTCTAGAACACACTCATAACCCTCCTCCCTTCCTCCTGCACTACATACGCTTCTTACCTCAACATCTTAGCAGCAGATAGAAAGGAGCTCTTCTAGAGTTCTCAACTTATACATTATAATTCTCACACTCCATAAGCTACCTTCATGCTTATAAGTGATATATTCATAGGCATTTTAAATTGGAGCAGGAATTATAACAATGTATTGTGAGTATGGGAGGAGGTTGGGGGCCCAGTGGAGGAGCTGTATTTATTGTTAAATCTTTTGTCGCACAAAAGGCAGATGTGAGCAATCCCCCTTACCTTTGCTCTTTCTTGTAAAAATGGGTATAAAAAGCAGCATCTTAAAATGTAATTGGTTTTTAAACTTTTTTTTTTTTTAAGATTATATTCATTTATTTGACACAGAGAGAGAAAGAGAGTACAAGCAGGAGGAGGGGCAGAGAGAGAGGGAAAAGCAGGCTTCCCGCTGAGCAGGGAGCCCAATGCGGGGCTCGATCCCAGGAACCCAGGATCACGACCTGAACCAAAGGCAGACGCTTAATGGCTTAGTGGACTGAGCTAACCAGGTGCCCCAAAACTTAATTGGTTTTATGAGTATTAAGTAATATAATCATGTTGGATACTTAGCACAGTGTTCAGCATACAAGAAGTTCTCACTAAATGCTCAATATTGGTTTGTTTTCATTAGTAGCGTATTTCAAGCAACATTAATCAGCCACAAAAAAATTTATCAGTGTAAATTATTTGCATCTGTGATGAAGCATTACAGTGAGGCCCATTTGAAAACATGTTTCAAAAGCTTCACCCACGACAGACTCGGGTGATGATGGTCTGCTCTGCTTCTCAAGAACAGATTTCATTCAATCATCAGTGTTTTTGGCCGGTGCAAACAGATGGCCTTTCCTGGAAGGAGGTGAAAACGACAGCATTTCCAATTTGACAGCTGGAGTCTCGCTAGATGACCCTCCTTTGTCATTTGTCTTAAAAAATGCGCTAATGCCTTTTTTGTCTTGTTCACTAATGTTGTTTAATTACAAGTGACTTGATTTATAAGCCTCGAGGTTGAATTATCATGAGCTTGCTGTGGCCGCTGACTGGCTTCTGAAGGTCCGGGTCCCCATGCCACCAGGCACCAGTGTGCCGTCCACGGAAGGTCACTCTGGGCTGTGGGAACCAAGTGTGGCTCCTCACAGGAAAGGGAGCCGGAGGCCTCACCACACAGGCCCTCCCGCCCTGCCCCAGCCCCCGCCCGGCACTCCTGTCTGTCTTCTGTGCCGCACTTGTTCCTTTGCTCCAGCACCAAAACTCAGCTGCAAATCCAGGCGGTTCTCAGAGATGGCACAAGTAATTCCGTGACCATATGGCCACGCTCCTTTCCCTTCCTCCCCAAGGAATTCCTGGAATCTTGACAATCTTTCTCGACGGGGTATCCCAAACTCTTCCTGACATCCGACGGTGAGGTTTAATTCTCGGATGGTACGGAGGACCCTGGGCACCCACAGGGAGGACGCGCAGTAAATTTTCGGGCCCCTGCAGCCTTGCCCCCCTGCGTGGTCTATTCTGAAAGCTCCGCCGTGTGTGCCCTGCGTCCCACTGCTCCCCCCAAGCGGATGGTACCGGACAGCGTCAGCCTCTCTCCTCATCACGGTTGGTTGCAGAAACTATGGGTCCAGTGAGAATGCAAATGGGATGCCCCTTGTTCAAAAAGCGGGGAAAAGGTTGTAGTTAAAAGGCATTTAAATATAAAACTTTCTCTTTTCTCCAGCAGTCTCTGTCTGGACTGGACTTGACATAGCTTTCTTGTTGGTTTGTTTTAATTTGGTTTTGCTATTTAATGTCTTATCCAAAGAAAAATAAAATTATTAGCATGAGTTTTACTCTTTATATTGCACAATGCCAGTTTTAAATATAAATATGCCAGTTTTGAAAAGCCAGTGTGAAAACACCAAACTCCTGTCTGAATCACTGAAACCGCACAATTTGTATTTGGTAGCTTGTACAAACATGAGGGTCTCACTCTTGAAAGGACAGTGAAAACACTGAACACAACTGAGGGTTGTTTTTTTTTTTTTTTTTCCAGTTTAATTAACTGACATACAGCATCGTGTAAGTTAATGTAACACGGCACAGGGATCTCCACATATTGTGAAATGAGCACAAGTTTGGTTAACATTCATCACCTCACACAGATGCAAGAAAATGAGAAAAAAGTTTTTTTCTTTGTGATAAGAACTTTTAGGATCTACTCTCTTGGCAACATTCAAACATGCCACACAGCAATGGGGACTGTCCTCACTATGCTCCAGGTTGTAAATACAGCCACGGGGGTGGGGGTGGTTATCTCGTAACTGGAAGTTTGTGACTTCTGACCCCCTTCAGCCAATCACCCCACTCCCACCCCGGGAACCACAAATCTCATCTCTGTTTCTATGACTTGGATTGTTTTTTTCCTAGGTGCTTTGTTTTGGGGGGATGGTTTTACTTTAATTCCACAGAAAGTAAGGTCATACACCATCTTGGTCGGTCTCTGTTTGACTTGTTTCACTTAGCAAAACGCTTTCAAGGTCCATCCATGTTGTCATCTGTTTCTTAATGGTTGAATAACATCCCTCTGTGTGTGTGTGTGTGTGTGTGTGTGTGTGTGTGTGTGTAAATGTATATACACGACTTCTTCATCTGTTCATCTGTCCATGAACACAGGCTGTTGCCTGTCTTGGTTATTGTGAATAACGCTGCAAGGAATGTGGGAGTGTATGTATCTCTTCAACAGGGTGTTTTTATTTCGTACAGGAATGGACTTGCTGTACTGTAGGGTAGTTCTATTTTTAACTTTTTGAGGAACTTCCAGACTGTTCTCCACACTGGCTGCACCGGTTTGCATTCTCACCAACAGGGCATGAAGGTTCCCCTTTCTCCACATCCTTGTCAATGCTTGTTGTCACTTGTCTTTTTAATATTAGTCATTCTGATGGGGGTGAGCTGGTGTCTCATTGTGGTTTTGATTTGTATTTTCCTGATGGTCAGTGATGCTGGACATCTTTCCTGTACATGTTGACCATTTGTGTATCTTCTTCGGAAAAATATCTGTTCAGTTCTTTTGTTCATTTTTTCAATTAGACTATTTTTTTTCCTATTTAGTTGTATGAATTCTCTATGTGTTTTGAACATGAACCCCATATCAGATAAGGGGTTTTGCAACTTTTTTTCCCATTTTGGAGCTTGTCTTTTCACTTTGTTGACAGTTTCTTTAGCTTGGCCTCATCTGTTTTTATCTTGCACTTCACTCTCCTAACACTGTACCTTCTGTCTACTGATGAGTAAGGACAAGCAAAAAGAAAAACAAACTATCATTTGCCCTATCTTTCCGTTTTCTTATTTATTTTCATTTTCAGCACAGGTGATGAGCTAATACAGGAAGTAACACGATTGAGAAAGGATATATGTGGTACCTCACCTTCTTTCCAACTTAGCAGCAGGTCCTGGTTCCAATGGAAAATCCTGCCTGTGGGGACTCTCAGGGCCTCCATTTACTCAACTATAGATGGAACATGTCTAATTTGTGCTTGCCTTGAGTGTCCTTGAACTGCCACTACCTCTGGGTCCACAGGCTTACCGTGTCCGGGGAGCATCCCCCATTGCTGCATGTAAATGAGATGGCCACGGAGCACAGACACATACCTCATACTCATCTCCTCTGCTCATGTTCATTCTCCACTGTTCTACCACACTTCACTTTCAAGGCACAAATTAAAAGATGAAATTGTTCAGAATCTGACGACAGTAATAGCAGAACGTTACACCACGCGTGAAGTAGTTGAGAATACAAGGTCCTGTCAGACCGCACAGGCTCCTCGCCCATGAAGCCAGAACTTGTCCTTACTTATCGTTCATGACTTAGCTCAAATGTGACAACCCTCTCAATCCTCAGAATTACTCTGTTTTCTTTACCCCCATATTAATGCGTGCAGACTACTCTAAGAGCACATAACTCCCCGTATTCTAGCTGGTTTTTGACTTCTTTGCTGCTTTATCCCTGAATTAGGTTGTTAGCAGCTTTGTTTCTGTGCCCTAGTATGGACATTATAAAAATTATTCAGTACACTGCAGATACTTAAAAATACTCAATGAATGGACAGCCATAAGAATGGAAGAACCAATGAAGTTTTCAAGTAAATAAAACTTGATCTTATTTAAAGTATGTTATTTTTTAATTGTAAAATGAACGTTTTTGAAGTGGCATTAAAAAAATACCCTGGAGGGAGACAAACCATAAGTGACTCTTAATCTCACAAAACAAACTGAGGGTTGCTGGGGGGAGGGGGGGGGGGGAGAAGGGGGGGGGATTATGGACATTGGGGAGGGTATGTGCTTTGGTGAGTGCTGTGAAGTGTGTAAACCTGGTGATTCACAGACCTGTACCCCTGGGGATAAAAATATATATATTTTATATATATATATATATACTATATATATATATATAGTATATATATATATATATTATAAAAAATAAAAAATTTAAAAATTAAAAAAAATGCCCTGGTCATATCAAATGTACTTATATAGTGATGGGATACTATGGATTTATGAACTACAAAGTTCTAGTATGCTGGAAATATTGTATGTAAGTGGTGTCTTGTGTAGTCCCCTGTATATAGGAGTATCTCTATTAAGAGAGAGAACTGTCATTTACTGGTTGTGCACCAGGGCTTTTCCAGACACTTAGAAGCATTATCTTGACAAATTTCCATAACGGTCCTTTAAAATATGTGTGAGAATCCTATTTTCCTGATGAAACTAAGGGTGACCTATAGTAAGTGATTTGATCAAAGTCACACAGATACTAAAGGACACATTTAGACTAAAAGTAATTCCAGACCCAACAGGAATGACCCAAACTCCAAGGGTTTCATGATACCTCATTATTACCATATACATTTTCAGAAAAAAAATAAAAAACCAAAACAATAAAAAAGTAAAAACCAAGAAACTTAACTCATATAATGTACTCTGCTCTTTTCTTTTAATTTCATCTTCCCACCCCTTTCCATTTCTTTCTAAAAATAGAGATGTGAATCCTTTTGGTTATAGAATTCATTACTGAGTCTTGACGGAACACGACAAGGCAGTCCTGGAGTTGTCCTGGCGTGGCCTGAAATGCCCTTTTCACCTTTTCCCTAAATATTATTCCTTCTTCTCAGCTCTGCTTGACTCTCCTTCCAAAAAGTTCTTCATAAACATGACCATAATGACTTTTTTTTCTTACCCATATTGTAGTTTAGCCTGGAATCCAGCAACAACATGGCTCTGGATTAATTTATTAATTGATACATACTTCTTGAGTAACTATTATGTGCCTGATACTTTTCCTTGTGCTTGGAAACATCAGTGAACAAATGAACAAAAATAAAAATAAAAAAATCTCAACTCTTAGGAAGCTTATATTCCAGAGATCACGATCAGCTTTTACATTTATTTCCTTTTCCTTGCTCTCTACTTGCTTTGTGTGGCATTTGACACATGGAACTTAACACCTCTAGATTCCAAGTTCCTCCAAAAAAGTGAACTATTTTTACGATGTAATGTTTTGAATTTTAACACAGTGATGATCACATAGTAAATATTCAGTTAAGTAACTGAACTTCTGTCAACTGAAAGTTACCCAGATATTGATGGGCAAGGCTAATTCTACACATTGCATTTATTCACATAATAATCCTTAGCAGTAATGATTTTTGCTAAAGATTTATTTACTTCCTGGAGAGAGAGAGTGTGTGTGTACATGCGTGTTATCAGGGGGAAGGGCAGAGGGAGAGGAAGAATCTCCAGCAGACTCCACTGAGCGCAGAGCCCATCATGGGGCTGATTCCATGACCCTGAGATCATGACCTAGGCTGAAACTAAGAGTCAGTTGTCCAGCTGACGGAGCCAACCAGGCATCTGAGCATTAACCATTATTCATAATAAAACACACTAAATGTTTGTGGCTTTACCATGTGCTCTGCACACCGGATATGTTTTTATTTAATTCTCACAACAGTCCAGTGAAATAAATAGTAATTCCCAGTTCATATACCAGGCTTTTGGAGGCTTAATATGTTGTCTCAAGTTACACTTTTTAACGGCAGAACTGAGATTAAAACCCAGCTAGTTCTAAATCCGGAAGGCATGATGTTTACCAAAATAGTATAATTACTGCCCAGTGAGGAAGTAATCAAGTTGGCTAGGGCAGGAACCAAAGCCAGTTGTAAACATCTCAAAGATTTATTCATCACCTAGTATCATGAAATGCTTGTTTGAATTGGAAACTTCATGGAAGATAAAGGAGCTTTAATGCCCCTCATTCTGGATGCTAGATAAATACTAAATTAACTAGAGAGATAGATACACATAGGCATATAACTATAAAAAACATTCAGTGAAAAGGCTCCTCATATAACTTTTTTTGTATCTCTTTAAAATCCAGTCAACAACCTACACCTCCAGATTCCCAGGCCAGTGCTGTAAATCCCGCAGTCGTGGTGTAAAGAAAGTGTTCCAATACAGACAGAGTATTGTATTCAACCAGGATCCCAGCCATCCAGTCCTGAGCACTCTCACTTTTCATGTTTCTGCCTATTGGAAATCTGAAAGGTGCAAGTCCTCAGCTAGAAGGAAGTTTGACACTTCTGTAGAGAGAGAAGCAGTGTGGTGTGTTGGAGACATGTAAGCTCAGAGCCAGTTGGCTGTATCTCAGTTCAAGTCTAATCTCAGCCACTCTTAGAGGTATGACCTTGGAAAAGTGGCATGCCCTCTCTGACTTATGACCCTGTTCAGTAAAACAGACATAACAATCGTGATCTTAATAAGATCAAGACTCACTGGTGAGAAATTGTTGCTTGGCCCATAATGGATGTTCAACAAGTGGCGGCCAATGGTATGTCGCACTTTCCTCTGTCTGGAAACACACCTGTCCTTTTAACTGAAAAACTTGGTTTCATTATTCATAGCCCAATGGGCACTTTCCCTTTGAATGCTAGAACTGGTGACTTAGAGAGAATTAGATGCTTTGCCTCTGTTTGCCAGGATCACTCTTCACCAGCCATGTAACGGCACATCCACACAGTTATTCACATATGCTCACTCCTCCCTCATCCTCACTAGACCGCCAGCTCTTGAGGGCAACAACTGTCTGACTTACACTTCCATCCACAACTCAGGAGGCCCCAATAAGATTTCTCTGGAATGTCTGAATGGAGAAGAAACTCTGGTCCCTAAAGGCTGGTGCGTAGCAGTAGCAAATCGATCTCTTATCTTTCGATCTTCTGCTGTACTCATTGTCAAGGAAACACCACCTCCAGTGAGTACCCAGAAAACAAATGAGAGTTAGGAAAGAAAATAAAAGTAAACAAAATATGTGTTCTATTTTCCTGGTGATTATTTTACTCCTGGCTTTTAGGTGCCAATCTTTGGAGGGTAATAAATGTTTTAAAGCAGCTGGTGTCCAAATGTCAGGTTATTGCTTCAAGGTTGTCACTAAATGCCTGGAGTTCTTACTCAGCCACTATGCCATGGGCCACATGCTGATGCCACCCTGGGACAGCGAAGTCCTCGCTAAAACAAGGCAGCAGCCCGGAAGAGTCTGGGGACTTGAGGTTATATGGCACAAGAAGCTACTTTCAGTAGAGTAGAAACAGTTTGTGGACAACTTGATTCACAAAGAACTTCCTTGAATAAGGATCAGGATTTCATGGAATCTACAGATCAAGCTGGAATAATAAGGTTTTAAAATACATTTCTGTAAGAATAACTCTCATCTGATTTTTGTTTGTTTGTTTGTTTGTTTTTGGAGATGAGCAATACGGACACATGAATATTTTTTGACAATTAGATAAGAGAGATGTGAAAATGCCTCCAAAAAGGAAGGTGTGCTTTGCAGGGCAAACCATCTGAAATGAAAGTGCATACCAGAAAGAGACACATGATAAATTGATAAGAGGTCAGCAGGCTGGGGAGAAAACAGGGCTGCAGGCATTCCATGTAAAAGAAAGAAATTGATGAGAATTTATGCCATTAATAATTGCCCGCTCCCCTGCGGCTTCCAGACTTCTGCCCAGTCTCACTCATGGCACGAACCCTCACTGCTGAGCTCATAAAGGAGGCGAGCTTAAGGATCAAAGAAAGCCTTTGGGTGAGAATTAGTAGCAAGGCCCACTTGGCTTCAGGACAAACACACTTCTAGAGACCTGATTCCAACCCTGGTGTCTATCTCACATTTATGTTGTTTCTGTTCAATGGAAGATGTTCCCAAGAGAAGTCCTGAAAGATTCAAGAGATCTTGAACACAAGTTCCCCGAGACCCTTCAGGCGATCCCTGGCCAAGGAAACATGGCTTTTCCACAGGGCATATTTCAGAAAAGGTAAATGGTCTTTCTGCTCTGGCCAGGGCCCTGGAAAAACATCTGCCTGACAGCTGCGGAGGGCCATGTTCGTGGTCTACGCCACGGTTTCGTAGATGCCTTCAATAGGTATATACTTAAAAGGTGCATATGTATGTCTCATCATTCTGTCACATTATGTAAAGTTAAAAAATGTATGTTACAGAATGTAAGAGGATGAGTTCCAAAGCGAATACAAATAGAAACATGGAATTAAATGCCAAGAAAAAATAACTAAGAAGAATACTGCTTGTTTTGGCAGCAGAACTGGATGATGGAGAGGAGTGAAGATTACTGACATTTTCATCAAAGCTTTTCTTTTCTTTTTTTTTTTTTTTTTTAAAGATTTTATTTATTTATTTGACAGAGAGAGATCACAGTTAGGCAGAGAGGCAGGCAGAGAGAGAGAGAGAGAGAGAGAGAGAAGCAGGCTCCCTGCTGAGCAGAGAGCCCGATGCGGGACTCGATCCCAGGACTCTGAGATCATGACCTGAGCCGAAGGCAGCGGCTTAACCCACTGAGCCACCCAGGCGCCCCACATCAAAGCTTTTCTGAACTGTTTGACTTTTAAAACAATATGGGGCATTGCTTTAACAAAGAACATGTCTAAAATCCTAATGCATTTTCCCTGCACCGTAACAGCATGCCCAGAACACCTCCCGATATACACAGCATTCACTTTGAAAATCACTGGTCTAAACTACTTTGCTATTTTTCCTTTTACTTGAAGTGTATTAAATTATGTTTTAGGTTGGATATGGTATTTGCAAAATTATGTAAACAATTGATTAAAGTATACATTTGATTGGGCCCCTGTTTTCCAGGTGTCGAGCAAGATGTTAGAGGCTCAGAAGTCAAGTCAACCCTAAGTGGCGCTAAAAATGGAAAAATCTGCCTCCTGGTTCTGACTGTGCTATTAGCTAGATAGACTGCTTCATCTTAAGATTTCTATTTCTAAATCTGTAGGAAGAGGAGGCCCGATTGAGCTTCCAGATCTGCAGAATAGCTTTTGAGGGTCATACCGGGATTGTTTCAGTTATGGGAGAAGCTTTGGGGTTCAGTGTTCTACGCTATTCCCTGAATGTGAGGAAAAGGGACATCATGGAGGATGGGTGCAGGCAAACAGACAAAGGACGGGTTAAAAGAAACAATCACTACAGTGAAAGTACTAACATGAGACTAGAAGCAGAACAATCCTTGAAAAGAAAAAGGGGAAAGTAAAAATGAAGCATAATGAACCTCAGTGGTGAAATGCTGTGGTGCAAGTAATGTGGGCTGGAGTGATTCGCGAATAGTGACAGTTATCCCGTTTTCACCCAAATGCCTCCTCTCTTATAATTAATTGACAGTTGACGATTGTGTGTATAAAATGTAGTATTCATATACTGTTTTCAGCATCCCACCAGCAGTTAATATCCGAGTTGATACTGTAGTTCTCATCTTTGGATCGGATCTTCAGGAGGAATCCTGATTTCGTTGCTGTTGTGGGTTTAGAGTTAAATGCTTGCCCTGGGGTTTGGCTCTCAGAGAAGATAACCAGACAAGTCACCAATCCCTCTACATGCTTGAGATCCTAAGGAAAGACCTCTGCTATATGGAAAGCAGGTCAGTGTGGGGTCGGAAGAGGACCGTTCAGTGTAAGAGGAGCAGGCTATAAAATTCTAGAACTCCAGGATCCAATTTCCAAATATTCTCTGAAAAAAAGAATTTTACGTCTATATAGTAAAAAAAAAATGCACTATTAGTATTGGACTTGGGGTCATGAAGGTAGCAGATAGTAATAACTTCACAACAGAACTAGGCTGGGCCCCTCCTCCACTCTGAATCTTTTTTGCTGTGTCATTAAACATTCCATATCACTGTGTTTATCCAATTGCACAACCAATCAATAGCACATCAAGCTTTCCACCCACTTTAGTATTTCTTACATCGACTTTTATTGAACAGTGATAAAACCTCAAGATAAACAATTTGGGGGGCTTGTTTTATGTGGATATGAGAATCTAAAAGAGAATTAAAAGTCTGAGAAGGAAAAACAGAGCTCAAGATTATTAATGCGACTCAGTTCCACAGGTAATTCTGAAGACCTATTCTGCACTTGACATTTTCATCGTTGCTTGAAGGAATGCAAAGACAGGAACATTCAATTTAATATAATTCAGCAAATGTTTACTTAATGACTACCTACTTTGTACCAGGTACTCTTTTGGATATACAAAATACAAAGGTGAGCAGGAAATAATCTTTGTATTCAAAAAGCTTATAGTTTATTTGCAATGAAATGTATGTAGGTAGAGGTTGTTATGATACAGTTGGAAAACATCCATAATCAAATTAAATATATGAAGAGGCATTAAAGAAGAAAAAACCAATTTTTAACAATTTTAAAGAAATTTTAAAGAAGGGCAGTTAGATTCAGTGAGGTGATTATTAGGCTGAACAGAGGATGAAGACAAAGATTGGAGGGGTACAGAGCTCTCACATCAAATACACAGACTGTTGGAGAGTAAGACAGGTCAAGGAAAGAAATTAAAGATGGACAAGTAGAATGATTTTTCCTGCTTAAGCAGAGGCTACTGGTACCCTGCTGATACTTCCCTGGAAGTTACTGCTATAATCCTATCATGCTTGCTAAAAATGAATACCTGTGATTCTGTTCTGACCAGTGGAGACACTCTGGTCAGGACATTCCAGAATCACCAGAGAGCTGGAATCCTGGGAAAAGCTCTTGACCAGTGGTGGACAGTGACAAGTCTCCCAGTGGCAGAAATTTGAGCAGTACAACCTCATCATCAACATGGCAGAAGAGACAAATGGTCTGGATCAAGATACTCTATAGACAGACTCATGCTCACTTGCCTCACTAGTTATTTGGGGTCTAGAAAGGAGCAAAATTAGAAGACAAAAGACAAAGACATCTGGGCAAGAAGGCTAGGACTGGATCTACAGGAGTGGACAAAAGTGTGTTACCTTTTATTTCTCATGTAATGCCCATCAACAAACATCCAGGGCAGAGAAGATATTAAACAGCTACCTGGAAAAGATGACCGTCTGGTGGAGTTCAGCCAGTCTCTGCCTTTGGCCCCCTCATTATTTTCACTGCTGGGCTGGGGAACACAGTAGCCGGGGTGACACAGATGGAGAAGAGGCATGGTCCAACACCACAGCTCCCTTCAGCCAAGTGTGAAGTAGCTAGTGACACTGCTGAACGTCCAAACTACTTGTGACATAAATGGACACTGAGCTCCAGATGTTCGTACCATTCTCTAGGATACTCACCACCAGCAAGCTGATGATCAGAATTACTGTTACAGGATCTCCCATAACGTGTTTCAGATGCACTGATAATACTTAAATAATCATGAAATCTACTGGTTTTACCATATGTCATACCACCCAGAAGTTTCCAGCCTGATAAGATGTTGGACTACCCCCAAAGGCACAGTTGCAGTGGCATCTTGGTGATCACACCCTCACCCTGTAGAATAGGGGCCAACAATGGGGCTTTCTATCTGATAGTTAGCATTCATGGGTGAAGAAACCAAGGGGAAGAACTAGGTGTGCCATTTCTCGTCATAATTCTAAGTTACCTGCTCAGAAATTTGTGTTCCTTCTCCCCACAATTTTAGGTTCCCCAGGATTAGAGTTTCTGGTTCCACTATAAGGGGACAGACAAAATTGGGGTTCCATTAAACCTAAAGCCATGACTACCACCTGTTTACTCTAGATTCTTCAAGCGAATAGGCAAGGAAACCAGTTAATATGCTGGAAGGGTTAATAGACCCTGTGTGATAGTTAATTTCAGGTGTCAAGTTGACTTAGGTACAGGTTGCCCAGATACTTGGTTAAACATTATCCTGGGTATGACTTTAAGGACACTTTTGGAGGAGATTTCTATTTAATCTGTAGACTGAGTAAAGAAAAATTCTCTTTTATAGTGTGGGTGAATCTCATCTAATCAGTTGAAGACCTGAATATAACAAAAAGGCTGACCTTTCCATAAATAAAAGGGAACTCCTCCTGTGGCACTGGTCTTTTCCTGCATTTGGACTTGAACTGAAGGACTGGTTCTTCCATGACTTTGAGCCTGCCAGCTTTTCAACTAGAACTTAAACGTGAGCACTCCTGGTTCTCAGGCCTTCCTACTGGCCTGCGACTTCGCCATTTCCTCTCATGGGTCTCTAGCTGGCTCACTACAGACCTCCTACTGGTTCCGTTTTTCTGGAGAACCCTGACTCATACACCAATTATCATGACGTGCATGACGAAATGTGCCTTGGTCTCCAGGATTTGCAGCAGCCTGTCTTGCCACCGCCATGGCCAGCGCTAACCCTAACTGGAAGCAACCTAGTACAGAGTAAGTTCTGGCTCAGGGTATTAATAATCTTCTGCTATTTTAAGGCTTTGTTTGTTTGTTTTTTGCTTTATTTAGAAGTGATGAGTGGCCAGTCTCTTAAAAAAATCAGTTACAGAACAAAGTAGAAATAATGTGCAGCATCAGTGAGCCTTTCAGGGAGTGATTTCTAGCAGATGTCATTCATGCTCTGTCCCCATCCCTTCAACAATCACGTATACTTGCCTAATGATGTTTGCTGCATCTGCCAACCTGCAAGGCACTTGTCCTCGCTGAGAAATCATGCTTTGCCTCACCTCCTTGTATTTTTGGTAAGACAGTCTACCCTGGTGGTTCCTGGTGGACTTCCCAACCACAGGCTGAGCTCATTACACAGGGCAGTGCTCTATTCCTTTAGTAGACAGACTAATAAGGAAAGGGGCAACACCCAAACTAAAGCAGATTTTTCCCAATTATGCGATGCAGAGACCCTAACAGAAGGAGAAAGAGAAAGGCAGAACTACACCCAGAAGCAGGCTTTGGTAACTTGAAACTCGTGTTATGCAGAAAATAGTAACAGATAGATCCTAATTCATTCTATGTTGTTTCCAGCAGTTGTAACCAGGAAAAAAAAATGGTTAATAGACAGTAAGACCTGGTAGATTAATTACTGAAAGTGGACAGCCTTTAGGGCTAGGCGGAGAAGTCTGTGCCTTAACTGTTTTTCACTGACAAAGCAAAATAGTACAAAAGTTTCAAGAGACTTAAAGTTTTTTGTTTGTGTTTTTCCTTATCTTCTATCTCAACTTTCTTCATTGTTACTGTGCTGTAGGTATTTCACGTTCTATCATATTCTATACTTCATCTCACATGGTCATCATTCTTTCCAAAACTCTCTTGGTTTTATTCTATGATTCATTTCTCCTGCATCTTTATTTGCTCCCCATACCGTGGGCGCTCATTTTAATGTAACGATATGTTTCCTTACACAAACAAAGTAACTTACTCTTAAACACATGTGAAAATATTATTCTATCTCCCTATGCCTACTTAAATGATTCACACGGGGAATTTTGTGTTATAAATCTAGTCTGCTTTCTTTTTTTTAAATACACACAATGTTTGAAAGATATACCTATATTTTTTGCCTTACGTAAATCTACTTCAAATTGTCTCAATATTGATGCATATCCCATCATCCATTCTCCTATTAATGTTTTCAAGTGCTTACCATCAGAACAAATGCTGGAAAGCATAACCTTGCACATACTATCTTCTGAATCTGAGTGTGTCTTTAGTATATAACCTGAAGTATAATGGCTGAAGCATAAATTACACACGTTTATTTCACTTAACTATTATGCAGTTGATTTATAAAGTGGTCAGAACTATTTTACATTTCTACTAGCAGTGCACGTAGGTTCCTATGACTCTACATTTTGGTCAACATTTGATATTGATTTTTAAAATTTTCTATTCTAGAGAATTTAAGTGGTACAACTTTGTTGTAATTTGTTTTTTTCTGATGGCTGAGACTGAAAATCTCTTCATGTACCATCCAGCCACTTCTGAATCTTTTTTTGTGAATTTTTTTTTAATTGTATTTAAATTCTAGTTAGTTAACATACAGTACGATACTGGTTTCAGCTGTTGAATTCAGTGATTCATCATTTACACATAACACCCAGTACTCTTCGCAACAAATGCCCTCCTTAATGCCCATCAACCATCTAGCCCATCCCCCTCCTTAGTTCTCTCCATCAACCTTCAGTTTGTTCTCCACTGTTAAGAGTCTCTCATGGTTTGCTTTTCTCTCTTCTTTTCTTTTCTCCCTTCTCATTCATTCATATGTTTTGTTTCTTAAATTCCACATATGAGTGGAATCATATGGTATCTGTCATTCTCTGACTTGTTTTGCTTTAATACTCTCTAGCTCCATCCATGTTCTTGCAAATGGCAATATTTCATCTTTTTGATGGCTGAGTAATATTTCATTATGCGTGCGTGTGTGTGTGTGTGTGTGTGTGTGTGTGTGTATGTGAATGTGTGTGTATCTTCTTTATCCATCCATCAGTCAATGGACATTTGGGCTCTTTGTGGGAATTTCTTGAAAACTGACTTTTTTCCCCCCCTTTTATTGGGCCCTTTGTCTAACTCACTGGAGTAGAGCAGTTTCATTTTAGATAGTACAATTTTAGGCAGCTTTAACTATTGCAAATACTTCCATTGACTGTACCTGTTTAATATCTTTGTTGGTGGTATCTTCTGTTGAAGGGAATTTCTTAATTTTAATAAAGAAAAATCTATCAATTTTTTTTCATTTTTTCAAAAGATTTTATTTATTTATTTGACAGACAGAGATCACAAGTAGGCAGAGAAGCTGGCAGAGAGAGAGGAGGAAGCCAGCTCCCTGCTGAGCAGAGAGCCCAATGCGGCGGGGCTCAATTCCAGGACCCTGGGATCATGACCCAAGCTGAAGGCAGAGGTTTTAACCCACTGAGCCACCCAGGCGCCCCATTTTTTCATTTTTAAGGTCTTATTTAAGGGGTGATTTCTTACCAAGGTCAAAAAAATATCATCCTAGATTTTTTTTCATTAATTTCATAGCTTTATCTTTCACAATTGGGTCTTTAATTCATCTAAACTTTATTATTGTATATTGGATCCTGTTTAGTGTCTACAATATCATCTCATCATCTAGTGAATAAATATTCTTTCTCAGTGATTTGTGACAAAACTACAATCATTAAAATTGGTCTATGTATTTATAAAATTCTGTTCCCTTTGAATAAGGTAAAAATTATTTTTTAAGCTCCCTCATTAAACCCCATTGGAATTTTGTTGGCTATTGCATTTATCTTTATTTCTTTACAAAAACTGAAGAAGAGTTAGCAAACAGTTTACCAAGTACCTATTATATGTTGCAGTTTATAATCTTACTGGAACAAAATAAAAATGGGATAGTATAAATGGAAAATATTAGCAAGGTAAGTAAGATGGCTGAGTAAGAGGATCCTGAGCTCACCTTGCCTCCCACACACATCAAGATAGCAGCTACAACTGTACAACCAGTTCTGAAAACAACCCAAAGCCTGAACAAATTTCCCACAGTGAATCACACAGAGGAGATCGTATCAATAAGAGGCATGATTGGGAACCAAACACGCATCAAGAATAACCACAGATGGGAGAGGCATCGCATAGAGGAGTGAGAAGATCAGAACCCACACCACGAATGTCAAGCATGGGGCACCCACACTAGTAAGATGAGTCCTCATAACATTTGGCTTTGAAAACCAGTGGGGCATACTGCAAATTTTTATAGTCAGCAAGGCTTACTTCTGGGTACTTTAAAAATCAGTGGGCTTAGCTGTGGGAGAGTTGAAAGGCAATAGGAAACTGAGTTCCCCTGTCTAAAGAGCTAGCATAATAAACAACCCTGTAGAAACATAGCATAGACACAACAGTTTGAAAAGTGCCTGAGGTATATGTGAAAGACATTTATTTACTAATCTCAGAACGTGCTGGGGTGGGGGGCAGTGATCTTTAGGTGCTGGAAGGTGCCGCTTCTCTTCCCTTGCCCCAGCATAGATAGTCAGACACTTGTGAGAAACAGTGTGAACACTCTCCACCTATATTGCTAGCAGCGTGTGCCCTACCCCTGCACGCCCATATATATCTTCCCCATCCATCCCACTCCACACAGCAGGCATCTCTCAAAAGAAGATTCTTCTGCAAGACACCCTATAAGCAACTCCAGCAGAGGCTGCCACCACTCCAAAGTGACTCCTGCTCTAGGGAGAGGGCAAGATAACCATGGACATCAGTGTGCATATAGCCCCAGCAGATGAACCTGATATCTGCCTACACAAGGAGACACCTGTGAATCACTGCAACTGCAGACTTGGCAGATGGACTGAGGGCAGGCATCTGGTCCAACTGTCAGCACACCAACCAATGGAAGCCACTGAGGGGGCAACATAGAGACAGTGCCCTGCTTATTAGTGTGACTGCAGTCCCAGCAGACTAAGGGCAGGCATCTGGTCTGAATGCTGACACTATCCAATGAAAAGTTTCTGGTATCCTTAGATAGGCGCCTTAACAGAACAAGGACTAAATCCTGCCTACTGCACCCATAATAGGCAAAGTGGGCCACTGCAGCCAACTAGAGAAGACAGACACAACTCAGCAACAATGAGGCACATGCAATGCCTACAGGAGACAATACTGCAGCACATGGTTCTAATGAACAGGGGACATTGCACTGTAGAGCACTATAGGAACTCTTCTTCATATGGCCACTATTCTCAAGATCAAGAGACATAGATGATTTTCCTAATACATAGAAAGAAATAGAAAGAGTTAGACAAATTGAGGTGACACAGGTATATGCCCCAAAAGAAAGAACAGAACAAAATCATAGCAAAAGAGCTAAATGAAATGAAGATAAGTAATATGCCTGAAGAAGAATTCAAAGTAGTGGTCAAAGAGATACTCACTAGACTGGACGAAAAAGACAAGGGTCTCAGCAATATATTCAACAGAGAAAGAAAATACAAAAACAAACCAGATATGAAAAATTCAATAACTCAAATAAAAAATACACTAGAGGGAATCAACAGCAGATTAGATGAGGCAAGACAATATATCAGTGATCTGGAAGACAGGGCAATAGAAAGCAAACAAGCTAAATGGCAAAAAGAAAAAAAGGAAGAAAAAGAAATGACAGTAAGTTAAGGGAAAGAGGACATCATTAAGTGTAAAAATACTGAAAATACAGGGGTCCCAGAGAGAAGAGAAAGAGAGAGGAAGGGGAAGAAATTTTATTTGAAGAAATGACAGCCAAAGCTTCCTTAGTCTGAGGAAGGAAATAGACTCCAAGATTCAGGAGGCACAGAGAGCCCCAACAAAATCTAACCAAGGAGGCCCACACCACCTAATAATAAAAATGGCAAAAAAAAAAAAAAAAAAAGTAAGAAAGAAATTTTAAAGTATCAAGAAAAAAAGCAATCAGTTACACACAAGGGGAACTATGTAAGGTGATAGTCTGATTTTTCAGCAGAAATTTGCAGGCAAGGGATTGGCATCATGTTTTCAAGATGCCAAAAGGGGGGAAAAAAAAAAGCCCTGCAACCAAGAATATTCAAGGTTATCATTTAGAATAGAAATGAAGTAAAGAGTTTCCCAGAGAAATAAAAATTAAAGGATTTCATCACCACTAAAGTCTCACAAGGAGTGTTAATGGGAGTTCTTTGAGTGGGGGGAAAAAAAGGCTACAACTAGAAGTCAGAAAATTATGAAAAAATTTTTTATAAGTAAATGAAAATGTAGAAGAGGTAGCAGATTAATCATAAAATCTTTTAAAGGTTAAAGCACAGAAGCAGTAAAATCAATTATATCTACAAAACTCAATCAAGGGATTTAAATTTTTTTAAAAATGTAAATTATGACATTAGATCCATAAAAAATGGAAAGTTTTTTAGAATGTGTTCAAACTTAAGCTGCCATCAACTTAATATAAGTTTCTATATGCATAAGAAGTTATATATTAATTTAATGGTAACCACAAATCAAAAACATATAATTGATACACATACACAAAAACACATACAGGAATTCAAACTTAATTAAAAAGAAATCAATCCAGGGCGCCTGGGTGGCTCAGTGGGTTAAGCTGCTGCCTTCGGCTCAGGTCATGATCTCAGGGTCCTGGGATCGAGTCCCGCATCGGGCTCTCCGCTCAGTGGGGAGCCTGCTTCCTCCTCTCTCGCTCTGCCTGCCTCTCTGCCTACTTGTGATCTCTCTCTGTCAAATAAATAAATAAAATCTTAACAAAAAAAAAAAAAAAAGAAAAGAAATCAATCCACAAAGGAAGAGGATAAGAGAAGAAAGGAACAGAGAAGAAGTTCAAATGCAACAATGAACAAATAACAAAATGTCAGTGAGTAAATACTTATCAATAACTGATTTTTTAAAAATATTTTATTTATTTATTTGACAGACAGAGATCACAAGTAGGCAGAGAGTTAGGCAGAGAGAGAGAGAGGGAAGCAGGCTCCCTGCTGAGCAGAGAGCCCAATGTGGGGCTCGATCCCAGAACACTGGGATCATGACCTGAGCTGAAGGCAGAGGCTTAACCCACTGAGCCACCCAGGTGCCCCTCAATAACTGATTTAAATGTAAATGGACTAAATGCTCCATTTGAAAGACATAGGGTGCCTAATGGATAAAAAAGCAACACCTACCTATTTATTCCTTACAAAAGACTCACTTCAGACCTAAAGACATCTTCAGATTGAAGCGAAGGGATGGAAAATATTTACCATGCAAATAAAAGTGAAAAGCAAAAGCAAAAACAAAACAAAATAAACAAAAACAAACAAACAGACAAAGGCAGAAAGCTAAGATAGCTTTACTTATAACAGACAGAATAGACCTAAAACGGAGTATCACAAGAGACAAAAAAGGGTACTACATAATGATAAAGAACACAATCTAGCAAGAGAATATAGCAATTGTAAATCACTAGGTACCCAACATGAGGGCCACCTAAATATATAAAGCAACTTAAATAGCAATAAAGGGAGAAATTGACACCATACAATAATAGGAGGAGGGGCACCTGGGTGGCACAGATGGCTAAGTGCCCAACTCTTGGCTCCATTCAGCTCATGTTATAATCTCAGGGTCATGAGACTGAGCCCACACTGGGCCCTGCCCTCAGTGCAGAGTCTGTTTGAGATTCTCTCTCCCTCTCCCTCTGCCCCTCCCATTCATGCTCTCTCTCTAAAATAAATAAATGAAACTTAAAAAAATAATAGTAGGAGACTTAAATGCCTCACTTAAATCACTGGATAAATAGTTCAGACAGAAAATCTGTAAGAAAACATAGGCTTTGGATGACACATTAGACGAGATGGGCCTAACAGATATGTTCAGAACATTCCATACAAAACAGCAGAATACATGTTAATTTCAAGTGTACACAGAACATTCTCCAGGATAGATAACATGTTAGGCCTCAAAACAAGTTTCAATAAATTTAAAAAGGCTGAAACCATGCCATACATCTTTTCTGACCATAATAGTCTGAAACTAGAAATCAATCATAAGAAAAAAAATCGGAAAAGAACACAAACACATGCAGACTAAATAACATGCTACTAAACATTAAGCACATCAACCAAGAAATCAAGGAGGAAATTAAAAAGGGACATGGAAACAAATGGAAATGAAAACACAATGTTCCAAAATCTTTGGGATGCAATAAAAGATGTTCTAAGAGAGAGGTTTAAAGTAATAAGGCCTATCTTAAAACACAAACAAACAAAAATCTCAAATAAACAACTTCAGAACAAACAAAGGCCAAACCCAGCAGAAGGGAAGGCTATAATAAAGATTAGAGCAGAAATAAATGAAATTGAGAATAGATCAATGAAACCAGGAGCTGATTCTTTGAAAAGATAAGCACAATTGATAAAGCTTTACCCAGACTCATCAATTAAAAAAGAGAGAGAACTCAAAAAACTAAAAGCAAAAAAGGAGGAGAAATAAAAGCTGAAACCACAGAAATATAAAGGATTATAAGAGAATATTATGAAAAATTGGACAACCTAGAAGAAATGGATAAGTACCTAAAAACATAACCTTTCAACGCTGAATCTGGAAGAAACAGAAAATTTGAACAGACCAATTATTCATAATGAAATTGAATTAGTAATCAAAAACTCCAAGCAAATAAAAGCTCAGGACCAGATGGCTTCACATGTAAATTGTACCAAACATTTCAAGAAAAGTTAATACTTATTCTTCTCAAACTATTCCAAAACAAAGAAGAGAAAGAAAGTTTGCAAATTCATTCTATGAACAAGGCTGGGGGTATCAGAATCCCAGTATTACCCTAATGTCAAAACCAAAAACAGATACTACAAAAAATGTAACTACCAAAATTTCTGACGAACATGGATACAAAAATCCTCAGCAAAATATTAAAAATCCTTGGGGCTCAGTGGGTTAAAGCCTCTGCCTTCGGGTCAGGTCATGCCAGGGTCCTGGGATCGAGCCCCGCGTCAGGCTCTCTGCTCAGCAGGGAGCCTGCTTCCTCCTCTCTCTCTCTCTGCCTGCCTCTCTACCTACTTGTGATCTCTGTCTGTCAAATAAATAAATAAAATCTTAAAAAAATATATTAGCAATCCAAAATCAACAATACAGTAAAAAATAATTCACCATGATCAAGTGAAATTTATTCCACAGATACAAGGATGATTCAATATTCTCAAAACAAGCAACATGATATATCACATTAACAAGAGTAAAAATAAAACCATACTGTCATCTCGATAGATGTAGAAAAAGCATTTTACAAAGTACATCATTTCATAATAAAAACTCTCAACAAAGTAGATTTGGAGGCAATATACCTCAACATAATAAAGGTCAAATATGAAGAACACACAGCTAACATCATACTCAGTGATGAAAAATTGAGAGCTTTTCCTCTCACATCAGGAACAAGACAAGGATGTCCACTCTCACCACTTTTATTCGACATAATACTAGAAATCCAAGCGGCAGCAAGCAGACAAGAAAAAGAGATGAATGGTATCTAAATTGGTAAGGAAGAAGTGGAACAGTCACTATTTGTAGATGACATGACACTATATAGAGAAAACCCTAAAGTCTCCACCAAAAAAACTATTAGAACTGATAAGTGAATTCAGTAAGGCTACAGGATATGAAATTCATATAGCATAATATTTTGCATTTCTATACACTAATAATGAAGCACCAGAAAGAGAAATTGAGAAAACAATCCTATTTACAACTGTACCAAAATAACAAAATATCTAGTGATAAACTTAACCAAGGAGGTGAAAAACATGTATTCTGAAAACCATAAAATGCTGATGAAAGAAATTGAAGATGACGAAAACAAATGGAAAGATACTCCATGCTCATGAACTGGAAAAACGAGTACCATTAAAATGTTCATGCTACCCAAAGCAATGCATGGATTTCACACAATCCCCTCAAAACCCTCACAGCATTTTTCAGAGAACTAGAACAAACAGTACTAACATTTGAACAGAAACACAAAGACCCTGAATATCCAAAGCAATCTTGAGAAGGAAGAGCAAGGCTGGAGGTATCAGAATCCCAGATTTTAAAATATACTGCAAAGCTATAGTGGTCAAAACAGTGTGATACTGAACAAAAGTAGATGCATTAATCAATGGAATAGAATAGAGAGTCCAGAAATAAAAAGGTCAATTAATTTCTGACAAAGGTTGAAGAAAATACAATGGGGAAAAAGAACGACTCTTCAACAAATGGTATTGAGAAAATGAGACAGCTACATGCAAAAGAATGAAACTGAACCACTTTCTTAAACCACACACAAAAATAAAATGGATTAAAGACACAAATATGAGAACTGACAGCATAAAAATCCTAGAAGAGAACACAGTAACTTCTCTGACATTAGTTACAAGAACAATCTTCTAGGTAGGTCTCCTTAGGCAAGAGAAACCAAGGCAAAATAAACTACTGGGACTACACCAAAATAATGAGCTTCTGCACAGTGAAGGAAACAAAACAAGGCAATGGACTGCACGGAAGTTGTTTGCAAATGATATATCCAATAAGGGGTTACTATCCAAAATATATAAAGAATTTATACAACTCAACACCCCCAAACCCTCAAGTAATCCAATTAAAAAATGACCAAAGGACCTGAGTGGACATTTTTCCCAAAGAGGACATCCACATGGCCAACAGACATATGAAAAGATGCTTAACGTCATTCATCATAAGGGAAATGCAAGTCAGAACCACAATGAAATACCACCTCACCCTTGTCAGAATGGCCAGAACCCAAAAGACAACAAATAACACGTTGGCAAAGATATGTAGAGAAAGGAACCTTCGTGCACTGTGGGTGGGAACGCATGTTGGTATAGACACAAAGAAATACAATACAGAGGGTCCTCAAAAGCTTAAAAATAGAAACACCATACAATGTAGTATTTCCATTACTGGGTATTTACCCAAAGAAAACAAAAGCAGTAACTTGAAAGGATATATTCACCCTGTATTTATCACAGCATTATTGACAACAGTGTCCAATGTGCCCAATGGTAGATGAGTGGATAAGGAAGACATGGCTACGTATATATGTATATGTATATACAGACATACACAATGTAACATTATTCAGACAGGAAAGAAATGAGATCTTACATTTGCAACAGCATCCATGTACCTAGAGATTACAATGCCAAGGGAAATAAGTCAGACAGAGAAAGACAAATGCCTTATTATATCACTCCTTTGTGGAATCTAAGAATCAAAACAAAGAAACCAAGATAAATGAGACAAATGTAAAAACAGACTCTTAGATACCAGGAACAAAGCAGACCCCAGGGTGGAGGCGGTGGGAGGGTGGGTGAAATAAAGGGGAGAGAGAGGTACAAACTTTTAGTTACAAAATAAATCAATCATGGAGATAAAAACGTCAGTCTTGGGAATACAGGTAACACAATGGTGTTAACACACATTAATGGTTAATGGTGTTAACAGGTAACACAGTGTTGTGTGGTGACAGCTGGGGACTATACCCACTGTGATGAGCCCTTAGTAACACAGAGAATTGCTGAGTCATTCTATTATACACATACGATGAAAATAGGACTGCATGTTAATCATACCTCAAAAAAAAAAAAAAAAAGTAAAAACAAAATCCACCCTTTCTCGAAATAAGTGATATATAGATGAAAGTTATATAAATTATTTTTGCTTTTTAAATTAAAAGTGATAATACTAGTGCTTACTATATAAGAGAGGTGGTGAGATAAACTTTCATATACTGGTGGGGGTGTCATTTTACAGCCTCACTAGAAAGTTCTTGGCTGATACTTTTAAAATATTAACTAAGAACAGACATCTTCTTCCAGAAATTATCGTAAGGAAATAATCATACGAGAAGGCCAAGATATGTATTAATGTATTCAGTGAAGAGGTGTTTGTAACTGTAAAAACCCAGTAAGTACTGTTAGCATTGTGCTATAGAACATTCTTTTTTTTTTTTTTAAGGTTTTATTTATTTATTTGACAGAGAGATCACAAGTAGGCAGAGAGGCAGACAGAGTGGGGAGGGGGAAGCAGGCTCCCTGCTGAGCAGAGAGCCTAATGTGGGGCTCCATCCGAGGACCCTGAAATGACGACCTGAGCCAAAGGCAGAGGCTTAACCTACTGAGCCATCCAGGTGCCCAGGAGATTCTTAATTCCACTGTGGTTCATTCACATAATGCACTATACTTGTCACTAAAATTTAAGTGATAGATTGCAATGTAAGTGCCTGACATTCAGCTTTTGATTTTGAGATGTCCACTTCAGAGGCCTCCATCTGGAACAAACATGTGGCAGGCTCTGGGACATGTCGACCAGCAAGACAACTAGATAAGAAGCCAGGCCACGCCTACCCATCATTTCCCCTTCTATAACGTGGAAGGGAACCCAGATAACTGATCCCTTGAGTGATTCCAGTTTTTCCCTCCTGCACCCTATTCCTATTCTCATGTTTTTAAAGAGCCAATCAACACTCCCAGACACCCCACCCTGGACCCTGATAAAGGCAGAGCCCCAGGAGTGCCCTGTCCGTCTCTCTCCCCCCACCTGCGGCAGCCCTGTGGTGTGGCCGCTGAGCATGCTGGGTACCTGCCAAGACAGGTGAAGCTTGAAACCGGATTTTTCAAAGCGACCTGATGGTTGTGGCTGAGGAACATTCTGTGATCAGAGGAACCACAGGGCTGGTCCAGCCACAACTGGGTCTGGTTGGGGAAGTGCCTGTTGTGTTCGCCATAAGGGTATGAGTGCGCGGTGTCCCCGTCAGGGGAAGGAGACCAATACAACACACATGTCTCTTATTTCTGGGGACAACGTACTAAGGTAAGAAGCAGTTTACAGATAAATACGTATAATACGAGTGCGTTTTCATAAAACAAGAGAGACTGAGAAAATATATGAATATGTACGTGCATGTGTTCAGTGTGTGTGTGTGTGTGTACAGTCTATTACCAAAATAGCAACTGTGGTTATCTACAGATAAAAGGACTAAAAGTGACTTCTTTGCTTAACAGTATTTGTTTTTTTCCAACACAGGCATGAATACTTTCTGTATCTCAAATTGTTTAAAAAAAAAAAATAGATGAATTAGACATACGCTTCAAACAATTTTCCCTGATTCCATTCTATATAAATCAATGACTTTGAGTTTCCAAGGCATTTATACTTAAATTATCTTTCTGTTGGTTCATTTGTACATTTTGCTTTCTTGTTTAAATTGTAAATACTAGGGAAAGCCCTACTTCTTGAATATCACTCATGTTCGCAGGAAGATATACTAGAAATAGCTACTAGATCATCCTAATTTAAGTGTAAAATAAACATTCTGATTTACGTATCAGCCTTTTGTAAAGCTGGTGTCAGCGACCCTCTGTGGTCCAGGGGCCCTGTTGATAAAGTCATGTGTATGGGCTGGTGAACATGAGGACAAGGTCCCAGACACTATCTAGACGATACCATCCTGTCAGGCCCAGGCTAATTATTAACATTGTTTGCTTTTGTAATGCTTTTTTTAAAAAAAAAAATTTTATGTTTAAATAGTTATAATTTGGGGATCTCTGAGTGGCTCTGTCATCAAGCATCTGCCTTCAGCTCAGGTCATGATCCTAGGTCCTGGGATCAAGTCCTGAATCCGGTTCCTTGCTCAACGGGGAGTCGGCTTCTCCCTCTCCCTCTGCTTGCTTCATCCGCCACCACCCCCACTGCTCTCCCAGTGTGTGCTCTCTCTCTCTCAAATAAATAAATAAATTTTTTTAAAATAATAATAATAATAATAAATAATTATAATTTTAAAACATATATTTCTTTCTCATTCCTGAACTCAGGCTGTGGAGGTAGCATATTTGAATGGTGGTCACACGGCGCACATTCCATGAATGGAAGAAAAACATCCTGTGAACGTTAGAAAAATGATTTTGATTTACCTATACATTTTTTAGTATTGTAGTAGAATTAGAAGCAGAAATTGACTCAAAACAAAATTCACCTTTGTGATTATTGCAAGAGAGCTTTGTGTTCTTTAGAGAAAAATTTAACTCACATAAACTGTATACCAGCAAAAGCATGAATGGTTTGGGGAATAAGAGTTTCCTTAAACACACACACACACACACACACACACACACATATTTTGTTAACAGATGTTTGTGTTTCAGGTATATCCTATGCTTTTTATTGCAAAAATATTCTAGTAAATTAAACTAAACCTAGGAAGAATATTTTCCCCAGTTACAAGGCAAGAAACCCCAATAAAGTGACATTAAAGCCATATAAGCACTATTAAGATTTTGTTTTTACCACTTAATCATTTTTATTTTATATAAGCACCATTGGTATTGGTTTACTGTATTAATTCAATGGCAATCCCAAATTTATAATAGAGTAATCGACTACAACACTAATGGAAAAAAATAGACTTTTCTGTTTGACATTTGTATTTAAAATGCTTTAAAAATGAACAGTGACAAGACCTATGTTTTTATAAAATTGTCTGAAAGTTTCTTTAAATCTCTAGTTCTATCGTTTTCAGTCTCTCAACTAAACAGATCTAAATAGGCACTCTGGAAAAGAAGTCAGGGACATTTCTGACGTATGGTCCTATTTTCCCAGGGCATTGCTAATGCAGTCCTCATAAACACAATACACATGACACTGTCCAATAGTTAAGTCTCAGATAAGGGCCTTATTAAAAACATATATTTTTCTCCATCCCCAATTCTGCACAAAATGGTTCTCTGTGGTGGTAAAATTTTACCAGCTTTGCTTCTCAGCTTGAAAAATAATATTAAACAACAGACCTAACATTGAATTTTAAACTATTAAAAGTATTTTTCAGATTTAATAAAAGTATGCTGTCATACTTTTATCGCCAGTCCAAGAGACTGGCGAACTTTATTTTAAATTCCTAAGACTTAGAATAGAAGATGAACAGCTATCAAATATTTGAAAACTATGATATAAAAGAGGTTTAATTATTTGCCACTGAGCTCAGGAATACCAATTATAACTCATACTTCTCAGCCTTTGTATTCGTACCCTTATCCAATGGTCACTGTATTACCCAGTCTCAACCATTCTCTCAGAAATGTATGAGGGCACTCTCCCATATAGAGGAGAAGGTTACATGTAACCTGAAGGCATGCCAGAATTCGTCAGGAATACTGTCACTGGTTGTGTTATGTTTCAGAACACAGCTTAAGGCTAGAAAAAAAAAATGCCACCCTCTTTGGATTTGTGATTTCCAATGAGCCATTTGCAATCACTACTTTTTATGTAATCGGGATCTATCATGCTAATCTATATTCTATTCCTCTCACCGTTTGGCTGTGAAAGAATCACAATTCCCAGTCCCCTTGCTGGTAGACAGAGATACAGGATGAAATGGGACTATGGGTCTTGAGCAGAACCATGGTCATTGTGGCCTGAAGCATTCAAGGGCTAGTATGTAACCCTCCAACCATCTCTTCTCCTGATATGGTGATGCTGAAAGGGTGTGTTGCTATGGAGACAGAAGGTGAACACAGCCTCATGGACTGCTGAGCCACTGCATGGAGGACAGATCCCTTAGACCATTCCTTGCCCCCACGGTGACCACAGCCCAAGCAGTAAGAAACTTTCATTGTGACAAACTACTGAAATTTTTGTGTCTGCTACTTCAACATAGCCTCAAAGCCCCCATTTAGGCAAAAACTGGCCATCTTTAAAACACCGGGGATAAACTGAGAACTTAGAGAATTGTTCACTAAAGAAAAGAAGACCCCGAACATTCTAAAGCTCACGTAGAAACCGGACAGAGTTCATACAGTTGAACAGATTATCCTGCACTGCCCTTGGAAGGCAGAAACAGAGGAGCCTCGTTCTTCCACGTCTGTTCTGTGCTGACACTTGTGATTGCCCTCAGCATTCTGGGAGCATTCGCACAGGGCATGAACGTGGCTGGTGCTATTTACAGTAACTCAGAACTGGGGGGCTGTGCCATAAAGTGTGATAACTCCGCTCTAAACCATGCGTGCAGCGGAAGCAGAGGCAGTCGGTGTTCCCTCTTCCTACAGGAGATCTGGCTTTTGTGAAACACTGGAATCGTTTCAGAATGTGCAGACATATGGAGAACAGGTTGGCTTGATGCAGAACATGGGTTAGAAGGGTTCCTTTTATCATAGCTGGGGCTTTGACTGTATTGATTTTACTTGGAATAAAGTAGATTGGAAGAGTGGGCCAAGTTCAGAATGATCGAGAGTAAAAGAAATAGAGCTTCTCTTTGTGTCAACCTCAGGCGAGGCAAGTAGGGCAGATCAAAGAACGACTTTCATGGTTCGCTGAAGCTGAAGTTCAAATAAAACCATAGCAGCCGCCAAAACACTCGAGCAGACTACTGTTGCTCATGAGGATGCGGCTGTCTGAGAAAAGGAGCAGAAGAACAAGGCTGAATCTAAGGGGGGAGATGCTCCCATAGCAAGTGCCAGAAAGCAGCAGCTCTGAAGGGGACCAAGCGAGGTCAGGGTTTAAACAAATGCACTGGTCATTCAACAACCACAGCAGATGTTTTCACCAAATCATAGCTCTTCTGTGCTCTTGGACTAACTCATGATTTTGAGGGCATTAGAAAGAAGAATGGCCTTTACGATCTCTTCCAGCACAAATACTCCACACTCCACTGTCTACATGTAGGAGTCTTTTGTGCCTTCTTCACTCCTACTAAATGTAATTCAGGTAATCCAAGATGTGCTGAGAGGAAGCATAGGACTGACCCAAAGCTAAGAGAGAGAGTCCCTGCTCTCAAGCCGCTCACGTGTCCGCCGCTCAGCACCCACGCTCATTGGGAGGAATTTAAATGTGATACTGCACTGCTGGACTGAAATGCTCATTGAAGGGAAGAGGGCAAGAAGCACACTTTTCTAGGGTGAGAATTTTCTTCTAGTAGCTCAAGATCGAAAGAACAGATGGACTCTGAACAGACTTAATGCTCACAGAACTGTTAAAATACAGATAAAAAATGGCAACCAACGAAGCTCGTGACCCTCACAAAACTCGTGCCCTGATGCCCTTGCTCAGGGAGAGGAGCAGAACCTGAACACGCAGTAACTTCACAAGAGGCAGAAATCCTTGTTTCTAGACTCTAGCTATTAGCCAGCATTCAATTTAGCAACTAGCTCTGTGTTCTTGAGCAACTCAAGTCCCTGAGACCTTGGGTTCTCATCAAGGGTAAAACCAAATGTTGTGGTCACGGGGCGAGATGACCATTATGGCCTTACTAAGTTTAAAGACTTCATGGTCTCTGAAGTGGCTTTATGCACTAAGCAAGAAATAACATGGCAACTTACAGAGCGGAAAAGTGAGGGAAAGAACCTTCCTGGGACAAAAGCATTGCCTACCGCAAGGCACCAGGTGAAATCTTTCAAGAGAAGAGCAAAACAGGGGTAAGATCCAAGCTTTTCTTAAGTGATGTGTAGAGAGCAAAGAAATGAGGAAAACAGTGATATACACTCAGTGGGCATAAATGTATCATGATGACAGTATTTTACTCAGTGTTGGGAATGATGAGGTCCCATTCAGCCTCGACATGCACATGACCTCTCCGTTGATACATCCGTACCATTGTATGTGGCTCGGGCAAATTGTGGGAAAATTTATTCTTCTTAAAATGTTTTTACTCAGTCACAAAATAAATATAAGGAGACATTTTCTTCTTCAGAGACAAGCATTCATAAAGAGAATGAACTTTTCCACGGTTGTGAAGGAGGAACAAAGGGACGGGAAGTGCAGATCTTCCCTGTGGGTCTCTGACAAATGACAGGGGCATAAGGAGACACCTTCCTCACCAGTGAATTCCTCACCGCCTGTTTCATGCACAGACATCAGACAACTTAATGCGTTTCTTAGAAATTTGTCCCCAAACCTCTGGGCTCATTTTCAGATGACCAAAAAGTGAATAAATAGAATAACTCTAGAAAGTTAAGTCAACAAAGATACCAAAAACATAGCATGGAAACACTTTAGGGAAAAAACACCTCTCAAATCATAAAAAATGACATAGAAGATGCAAGTCACCTTTTCACTCCTATACTGTTTTCTCTGAAGATAACGACCATAAATTTGGTGCTATAGCAATAAATTTGAAAATAAAAGTTACTTCCTTTTCAATAAAATATTTAATTCATCTACAGAAGACATAAAATGCTTTATATTTAGGCTTGAGGAGATGCCATTGTTTCTCTTGCTCTAACAAAGGACTTGTATTAGTGATAAGCATCTTGTATATTGCTTATACCATTAGAGCTCTACAACCAGGAAGAATGGCTTGCAAATGGCTACACGGACTCAGAGGATCGTGACTGGCTTCCAGATTCTCTTGTACTCTTGTTTTCCGGTTTGAGCCCCGTTTCTGGGATTGCTCCACAACCCTGTGCTCCCCTTATGGTTACAATGGGAGTCATCTGCAAGAGTGGCTGGTTTTCTAGAGAACAATGATTAGCTTATTCTGCAGATTTTACAGTATAGACACAACTTTGGGGGTTGGGATTATGAGAAACATTGTGGTCGTATTTACAGGGAATTTTAAGACCCTTTCAAATAAAATGTACTAAAATAAATTACAAGTCCTCTCTAGCCTCTAAGAGAAGTCATTAATACACACCACTCACCCTTTTCCCTGGACAGAAAACTGTCATCCCCTTTCTCTTTTTGCTGGACAGCAATTTGGGGTTCAAAGAACTCAAGTCCTTTATACAAGACCCTACAGCTCTTGAGTGACAGAACCAGGTCTCAAACTCAAGTCCTAGTCAGCCAGCGGTGCTATTTATCCAGATAAATAAGACGCCAATGAGAAGGCGAACGTGTTGTTCTCCGAAACATGTACATACCCAGCTCTCGAAAACAGATCACATCTTAGTCCAGCCACACAGTGCTTGCAGTGTTGGAAGGTGGGGGAGACGGGGCACCAAATTCTTGGTGCATTGCCATTTCTGAGTACAAATGGAGAGCAAAATAGTCAAGCCCCTCCACACACTCACACGGAGAAAATAAAAACAAAAAAAGCATTGGCTTATGAAACAGGATCACCTCCTACACACTGGCAACACTACCAGATTGCCAAAGTAATGAATCATGTCATATTGTCCCAATACCCCCCATACGTGAAGCCATTCTAAATCCCTGGACTCTGATTCTGCTCTCCCCAGACAAGCTCCTAAATTTGACTGGCCACCTTTCTAAGTCTACCAGTAGGAAAAGATTTTGGTGTTCACACTTGCAGAAGTCTACAGGCGCATGTGAGTTCCCATCATAAACTAGTCAGTTAAAGTGGCATTTAATGTCGCTTTTGTGGTTTGGTTGATGGGGAGGAGCGCATGTCTCTGAGGAGCTGAGCTCTCATTAGTGTGCTGTCCAGAGGGAGACTCCCAGATTTACTGTGGTGAGATGTCCACCCAGGTGGGTCCACTTAAGAAGGAGCCCACCAGGGCGCCTGGGTGGCTCAGTCAGTTAAGTGTCTGATTCTTGGTTTTGGCTCCAGTCTTGACTCCCAAATGGGAGATGAGGCCAGCGATGAGCTCCTTGTTCAGCGGTGAGTCTGCTTCCCCTCTCTCTTCCTCTGCCCCTCCCCTCTCTCTTTCTCTGGCCCTCCCCCCACTCAAACACATTCTCTCTCTCTCTGAAATAAATAAATCATAAAAAAAAAAAAAAGAAAGAAGGATCCCACAATCCCACCAAACTTCTGCCCATACATCGCCACCACAGCGTCACCGTCACTAACCAGGGGGTTGTGGGGTGGCACAGGGCCACTCCCCACCCCAGCCCGGGCACCCACATGGGCCACGCCTACTCACAGTGTCCTTCCAATGACCTTTCAATTCTGTATGTCTTACTCAGCTTTGGAACACATCCCAGGCATTTCCTCGTCCATGAAAATGTCTTTGGCCTCCTATTTACATTAAAGCCTCTCCCTCCGAGCGTTTTCAGTCACTTGGTTTCACGGCACTTTCAGACACAACTCTATGTTGTCATTTAGTGGGTAACCAAAACACTTTTGTTGACTATCCTATTAATTGGGAACCTTTGGATCCTGGCACAAGACTATACACAGTATCTTGCTGACAGCAGAATTCCCAGAGCCTAATCATTTATTGAATTCTTAATATTTATTAAATAATCAGAGATGCCATGTTCATGGTTGCATCAAACACAAATAATAAAGGATTTTTGTTATCTATAAGCCTTTGGTCAGCATGGTAAGCATCCTGGTCCCCAGTTATTATTAGAACAAAACACTATTTACATTATTCCTTCTTATAGTCCGTCCCTAGAGAAAAAAATGACATATTTTCTAAAACAATGAAACACACGCAGGTTTGTTCCAGAGTTATAACAAAATCAACATCATTGCATGATTGAAATGGAAAACCAGAACTGAATACAGAGACAAACGATTGAATAAAAATTTGGCAAGATGCCCAGACAAATCTCAATTTACAGCAGCAGAGATGGACTGACAATTAGATTCCTGAATCCCATCTTTGAGTTGATCTGTTTTTCTTTCTCCTGTGTGTCTTGGTGGCATGTGGGAGCGTGTGTAAATAGGTTGTTTTGCACTCTCTGGAGTGAGACCGTTCAATGATTTAGGCGGTCTGTCACGAAGTAATTGTTTATAAATGCCGACAACACAAATGAGTGCCTTGTAAGCATATGCCAATGCAGATGTAGATAAAAGGCATTGCTAATATCTACAGAAAGGAAAATAATTAGCAAATTCATAAGGGTCACTCTTAAAATTCTAATGTTAAGACTAATCCTTTGTTCCCTTTAAGATATTCCCCTGACAGGTTTACCATGTGTTTTCAATGGTACAGGACAATATGCTTCAGGTTATCAAGCAGGAAAGGAAAGAAGTGGGAGCCTCCATACATCAGGGGAGGGTGTCTGGTGGCACCTTTGTTGTTCATGAGCCGCTGAATGGTGCCTCGGTACTCACGTCCCGCACCGCTGCCATTCAGATCTTTCCCTGAAACTTCATTCCCATCTCACAGAGGCCGGTGCTATGAATTTTTTACTCCTTACTCTGATGCACGTTGAGCTCTTCAGCCGAATTCTGAAACTTCTATTAAACCCTCCTTGAGCTCTTCTTCTGGGAGATGCTTGTGTGACCAGGTCAGTGCCCTATGTTCCCCGGCCACATCCTTGATGGGAAAGTGATCTGGCTCCAAAAAGTAGTCTGCAAATTGTATGCTTACTGCGTGTCCCCTGCCTCTATCTGCTGGCCCCTAGGAGGCTTCTTCTTATTACAACTGACCCTTGAGAAGATGACAGAATTTGGTGGGAATGTGGCATGCACGTTTCTGGGACACTGTGAGCCTCAGAAACTCAGATGCTAACATTCATGGTCTTTAGCTACGTATTTCTAAAAATACTAGCCCTTCCTGTGGATCTTCCTAGTCCAGAGTGCTAAGTGTCTGTATAAATGCTGGCCGTGTACACCGCCACCACTACTACCACTGGTAATAATGATGAGCTGCTCATCACACAGACATGAGTTACCTCTTGTAACCCAGACAACCAAGCTTGTGGTAACTGCCATTATTACCCCCCATCTTACACATTTGAAAAGAGGCTTGCAGAGATTAAGGCAGTAGTAGGTCAGAGCTAACTGGTATCGTTGAGATTTGAATCCAGACCACTGGACATAGGATCCCAATGTCTGAACTACCAGGGGACAGGGTTCCTTTGACTGGGTCCAGGCACCACGATGAATCTTTTCCTATGATGTTACATAATCTGCACAACGGGGGACCAGTTTCAATCATTAATGTAATTGGCTCATATATAATATGGGTGATTTCTTAAAAACAAACAAAAATATGCAATTAGTCTTATATATATAAAGAAAAATGTGGCTTTTTTCCTCTTCCTTTCATGCTGTGATGATGGGCCACTTCACACAAATATATGTACACACACACACACACACACAGAATATAAGTTGTTTTATGGAGAAAAAACCTTCTTTTAAATCATCATTGATTTATGCCTACACCTTTATGCTTACATATTGTTTGTAAGCATAAAAAAATAATTCATTTGGCATAAAGGAACAGTCTATGTTCTCCATGTATGCCACAGCTTTGTTAACCCTTTTTTTCATATGGGAAAGCAACTCTGCCTCCAGGAGACTTTCTTTTTTTTTTTAAAGATTATTCATTTATTTATGTATTTATTTGACAGACAGCGATCACAAGTAGGCAGAGAGTCAGGCAGAGAGAGAGAGGAGGAAGCAGGCTCCCCGAGGAGCAGAGAGCCTGACGTGAGGCTTGATCCCAGGACCCTGAGATCATGACCTGAGCTGAAGGTAGAGGCTTTAACCCACTGAACCACCCAGGTGCCCCTCCAGGAGACTTTCTGAAAAGAACTTATTAGGGAAGGTACAGAACTGTAGAATCTATGTTTAATCTTCTTTGAACCAAGACACTAGTTTTATGAGATTTGTTTTGGGAATATATATCAGAATGAGGTTTGTGAATAGCAAAATAAATACATAAGTAAATAAAATTGGGTTAAATAAGATGGAAGTTTCTCTTTCAGATAAAAGAAGTCCAAAAGCAGGTAGTCCAGCTGAAATGTCACTATGTACTAAATTTCTACAACTTGTATTGACATTCGGCTTTCCTGAATTGATAGAGATGGCTACTTGAACTCTATCCATCATGCCCACCTTAGTATAAAGAAAGCCAATCAAATTAAAGTCCAAATTAAGAAGTAGGCCTTAAAATTGTGATGTGAAGACTCTATCCATCTAGCTAGCTCCCTATCATCAATCTGTTTATCTAAATGGCTTCTAGAATCATGAGCCTCACATTAGTTTATCTGGGGTGGTTTATCTGGGGTTGCTTACAAGTTGTTTTAAATGACATGAGTGATTTTCTATTCTTCTTCAGGGCAGTTTCTCCAGAAGGCAACCCCCCAAACACCTGCCCATAGAGTAGGCGCAGAGGGGCCAGAGCTATGGGAGGCGGGCGGCAGGACCCTCAACACGCAGTGTGGCAGCAGCCCTCTTATCCCAGCGTTCAGGGGTGTGCCTCATCCTTGACCTCAGCTGTTCGAAGTGTCTCCAATTCAGAGTCTCTGTGATTCAACATCTCCAGAGAATCAACCTGTTTTCTACAACGGAGCTCAAGGAAGGGCAGCTGCCTCTATGCATGGGCTGGCAGAAAGCACCTGGGAAGCTGCCTGCTACTAAGGACAGACTTTTACCAGATCATTTGCTCTTAGCACCACTTCACACCCCGAGTTACTTGCACAGTCAGAGGTCGCTGGCACCTCCAGTTCCTGAAACCCTTCCCGGTTCTTCAGAACCAATCAGCGAGTTTCTTTCTTTCTTTTTTTTTTTCCATTTAAAATTTATTTATTTAAAAGATTTTTTTAAAATATAATTTTTTATTTTTTATAAACATATATTTTTATCCCCAGGGGTACAGGTCTGTGAATCACCAGGTTTACACACTTCACAGCACTCACCAAAGCACATACCCTCCCCAATGTCCATAATACCACCCCCTTCTCCCAAACCCCCTCCCCCCAGAAATCAGCGAGTTTTTTATCGGCCTCCTCTATCGGCTGTCGTGTTCTGGCTTTATCTCATAGAGTCACTTACTGTCCATGTATGTGCTTTCCATGTTCCAAAATGAACCATGTAGTGTACTGTCACCTCATTGTTCCTTTGTCTTTTTGGTCTTTTATTTAAAAAAAAAAAAATTACTTCATGTCTGTTTTTACTTGGCTCTCCCACAGGACCAGAAATGCGTGGTGTCAGCTCACCACTTATAAGTAAAAGTCCTCACTTATTTTCCAACAATAAATTTTCCACCTGTTTTATTACACTGAAAGTCTCTTCAGAAATCAACAATAATGGTTCTTTTGTCAGAGCCAACGGATTCTGCCTAGTGACACTGCCTTGATGACACACACCACTTTCCAAAAATGTGCCTGGATTGGTTTTTGGGAGCCTTCTCTCTTTTTAAATGCCTCTTATTGTCCAACTCTTTCTTAACTTCAATTTTTTCTGTCTCCTGTCTGTGTCCTAGGTTCTTCATCATCCCGCCAGTCTTTGGTGGTCACTGAAATTCTGACTTCAGTTGGCCCTAATCTCACTCTACATCTTAAGACATACCATTTCTCTAATTATTGTCACTGCCACTTGCATATGGGGGACACTGAGTCTGAATCTCTGTTCCTGACTAAATTCCCAAGCTTTGGAAGCATATTCCACCACCCCCCCGTCCTTCAATCCCACTTTGGTGGTCACTGAGATTCTGACTTCAGTTGGCCCTAATCTCACTCTACATCTTAAGACATACCATTTCTCTAATTATTGTCACTGCCACTTGCATATGGGGGACTACCGAGTCTGAATCTCTGTTCCTGACTAAATTCCCAAGCTTTGGAAGCATATTCCACCACCCCGCCGTCCTTCAATCCCACTACCCATCTTGATACGGATATCCTCTGAGCAAGTCAAATTCTGTCTGTCTACAAATGATCTCACCGTCTCCTCCATCACGCATGTTCCCTCACGTGGGGATTGCAGTTCACTCATTGTTCCAGTTAAAAAACAAAATGAGGACAATAGCATTTCTCAGAGAACTAGAACAAATAATACTAAAATTTTTATGGAACCAACCAAACAAACAAACAAACGAATTAAAAAAAAAAAAAAAAAAAAAAAAAACCAAAGAGCTGAAGCAATCTTGAGAAAGAATAAGGCTGGAGTTGTTGCAATGCCAGACTTCAAGACACACTATACAAAGCTGAAGTAATCAGAGCGGTACGGTACTGGCTGAAAAACAGACACAGATCAATGGACCAGAACAGAGAACCCAGAAAGAAACACATGCTTTTATGGTCAGTTGATCTATGACAAAGGACACAAGGGTAGTCAACAGGGAAAAGATAAAGTCTTCAACACACCATGCTGGGAACCAGGCAGCTACAAGTGAAAAGAATGAAACTGGACCATTTTCTTATACCACACACAAAAACAAACTCCAGATGGATTAAAGATCTAAATCTGAGACTGGAAATCATAAAATTTCTAGAAGAAAACATTAGGCACTAATCTCTTGAAGGTGTCCTTTAGCAACACTTTTCTGTATACATCTCCTGAGGCAAGAGAAACAAAGGAAAAATAAACTATTGGGACTATGCCAAAATAAAAAACTTTACAGAGTTAATGAAACCACTAACAAAATAAAAAGGCAACCCACTGAATGGGAGACGATACTTGCAAATGATATATTTGATAAGGAATTAATATCCAAAATATATAAGGAACACATACAATTGAACAGCAAAATAATAATAATAATAATAATAATAATAATAATAATCTGATTAAAATAATAATCTGATTAAAATAATCTGAATAGACTTTTTTTCCAAGGGAGACATCCAGATGGTCAACAGACACATGAAAAGATGCTCAAAATCACTCATTATCAGGGAAATACAAGTCACAACTGCAGTGAGATATCACCTCACACCAGTCAGAATGGCCAGAATCAAAAAGACAAGAGATAACAGGTGTCCGTGAGGATGTGGGAAGAAAGGAAACCTCATGCACTGTTGGTGGGAATGCAAACTGGTGCAGCCACTGTGGAGAACCGTATAGAGATTCCTCAAAAAGTTAAAAACAAATACCATATGATCCAATAATTCCACTACTAGGTGTTTACTCAAAGAAAACTGCAAACACTAATTCTGAATGACACATGCATCCCTATGTCTATTGCAGCTTTATCTACAATAGCCATGATATGGAAGCAGCCTGAGTGTCCATCAATAGATGCATAAAGAAGATGTGAAACACACACACACACACACACACACACACACACACCCTATGTATACACACAAAAGGGAATATTATTCATCCACAAATGGATGAGATCTTGCCATCTGTGCTAACATGGATGGACTTCGAGGGCATTAGGCTAAGTGAAATAAGCCAGACAAAGGAAGACAAATATCACAGAATTCCACTTGTCTGTGAAATCTAAAAAACAAATGAAAAAATAAACAAAAAGCAGAAACAGACCCATAAACACAGAGAACGAACTGATGGCTGTCAGAGAGGAGGGAGGTGGGAGAATGCAAAATGGGTGAAGGGGAAAGGGAGGTACAGGTTTCCAGTTTGGGAACGTACAATTCATCAGAATAAAATGTACAGCATGAGTAATATGGTCAATGGTACTGTAATAGTGTTGGATGGGGACAGATGGTAGCTACACTCGTGCTGAGCATAGACTTGTGGAGTCACTATGTTGTACACCTGAAACTAATATAACAGTGTGTGTCAAGTAAAAAAAAACACAACAAAACAAAAAGCATGCTACACAATAACATTTTTCTGAATTAAAAAAAAATTGGATTTGCATCACAGAAAGGCAATTAATCCAGATTTCCCCCTTTCCCTTTTACTATCACGTCCAATAAATTATTTGCAACTTAATATTTGACTTATTTCTGGTTTTTCTCCTTGCTTTGAGCCCATTCCTTCTTATCTAGATTTTAGGTTTGTCTGACACTGTGTCTTTCCCTTCGAGTTCATCTTGATTACCAGTGTTAGAATGATTTAGATTTAAAACTGACAATTTTACTACCTTATTTTAAATATTCAGTGCTACCCATCACTTTCACTCTGAAGACCACACTTGCCACAGTAGTATGCAAGAACCATGACTATTAGCCACTATCTCTGTTAGGGTTATCTTCTGTATTCTTCCTTGATTTAACTCCAGTAGATACAAACTTACTTGTGGTTCTCTATAAATTTGATGCTGTTTCATAATTCAGTGGAGATATATATATATATATCAAGAATGCCTTCCTACTTCTCTTTAGCTAACTCCTATTCATCTGGCTTCAATACAGCTTTCACCTCTAGACTGACTTTCTGACTCTCCCCAGGACAGAATGACTGGTCTTTCATTCTCCACTCACAGCATCTTCTCTCTCTGCCCACTTACAGAATAGTTTGTCCATCACTGTATACTGCATTGTACGATGTTTTATGTTTCTTAAACACAAAAACAGTCTTATTATTGGGAGAACCTCAGAATCCAATTCGTTGGCAAAAAATGAAGGGGAAGTGAACCATGAGAGACTATGGACTCTGAAAAACAATCTGAGGGGTTTGAAGTGGCGGGGGGGTGGGAAGTTGGGGTACCAGGTGGTGGGTATTATAGAGGGCACGGATTGCATGGAGCACTGGGTGTGGTGGAAAAATAATGATACTGTTATGCTGAAAATAAATTAATTTAATTTAAAAGAAAATGAATCTGTGTTGAATTACCAAGAAGTCTTTCTACAATTTTGCATTATTTTGCTTATCTACTCTTATTCTTCTTTCAAATAGTTTGCTGTCATGTATATTTCAAGTAGAGAATTTCTTTTTTGCAAATACACATGTTTTCACAGTCATGGAAATTGCTACTCTATTCTAACTCATGATGAAATTATAGCTTAATGCTAATTTAAATAAGGCAGATTCTATTTTAGAACTTGAATTTGGAGATATTAATTCAGCCTTCTGGCTCTCCAGTTTATTTGTTAAACGAAGAAATTGTTAGATAAAGAATCAAAGTTCTTCTAAGAAGTTCCAAGGATTTATTAGCTGCTATTTGAGTGGGGGTGGGGGAAAGAAGTCTTCTAGAAAACTTAATAAGCAAATAGACAGACCTGGATATCAGTAGCAAAAGAAGATTCCTCTTTTTCCTGAAGAGTCAAGAGACAAGACAAAAGAGAGAGCTAGGCTGAGCGTTTGACTGATTTCCCATTTTCCATGAATGTGCCTTTAATTATGACTCCACGATAAGAAGGCATAAGTGAGACAATTTCCTTTCCTTCTATTTTCTGTTTTGAGTTATGACTGAAATAATGTAAAATAATATAAAAATAATATATTTTTATTGAAAGAAATGGTATCAAGAGCTTCTTTCTAGTATAAGCAATAATACTTGCTTACTTGGGAAAATCACAAGGTAAAATCTAGAACTAATGAGGCCATTTCCCAATCTAAAGCAGTTTCAGTAATTTATGAGTCACCATGACACGTTTTCTCTTGTGACCAATTCACAATTTAGCTCTGCTGCAATCTATTAGAGATAAAAACAATTTCCTAGGGTTTTAATTCTTCCTGCATATTCTAATTGCTTCCAGCTGTAGGCACGCTGATTCTGGATGAACCTGCACATAGCATTAAACGAAAAAATAAAAGCTCCAATTGTATCCCATTTAAAATATAATCTGGATATCACACTATATTTTATCAGGCTCACACAAAATTTAGCAGCCACTCTCTTGACCATCTTGAAAGTAGCTGGTGAACCAAAGAAAATACAAGAACATAGTCTCATTCGCAGCTTCACAATTTCAAGTATCATTTATCATCACGGAGTTTTGTATAGGATTAGAGATGTTCTCACTCCTTTCCAAGCAGAAACGTACAAAGTGACTTACTTTCTGGTAGAGAATCCATGCATCATTCACAGACAAGTTTTTGGATTTAACAGAGCACAAGAGGTTTTCAATAAGTAGCTATTTTAAAGGGATTCCTATCAAATGGTTCAAAGACGATGCAATGATGTCCACATTAGATGGCTTCTCGATCTCTTTTCCATTTTCATGGGACTCTATTTACTTCTGGTGTATGTGCATGGATGTGTGTGTGTGTGTGTGTGTGTGTGTGTGTGTGTGTGTTGGGAATGGAACCTCCAGAAGTAGGGAATCCTTTTGATGGGAACGTGGACAAGAAGAAAAAAGGTATTAGCATCAGCATACAGCAGTTTCCATATAATCTTGCTTTTTAAAATTTTGCTTTATAACTCATCAACACAGAGGTGGTGTAATGTATCGCTTTTCCCCAGGACTGCTGTAACAAATAACCACAAACTTGACAATGAAGATGAAAGAAATTTACCCTGTCACAGTCCTGAAAACCAGAAGGAGAAAATCCCGGCGTCGGTAGGGTCATGCTCCCTCTGAAGTCTCTAGAATCCTTGTTGGCCTCTTCCAACTTCTGAAGACTCCAGATATCCCTTAGCTTGTGTCTGAAAATGTCCAGTCTCTGCACGACCTTCTCATCCTCTTCTCCTCCTTTGTTCCTTACCTTCTTCTCTTTTATTTCTTAGAAGGACATTTGCTGTTGATTTAGAACCCAACAGAGGAAACTAGGATACTTTCATCTCAAAATCTTTTGTTTATTTACAATGATTTTGTTGTTGTTTGTTTTTTTTACATATAAGGTCACATTGACAGCTTCCAGGGATTAGGATGTAGACATGTGTTTTTTGAGGATGGCCTCCCTTCAGTCCATTACTAAACAGTCAAAGTCACCAAGGATATAGCTGAAGGGAAATACGAGCTACTTCTTTGGATCTGACAACCAAGTTCCCTCTGAGTGGCCTTACCTGGGAGAAAACTTGGAAAATTTCCTGATTGCTCAAGAAAATCTTAATTAAGAAAATGTGATTGCTGCATATCTCCAAACTGTAGAATGAGGAGAAACGATGTGCAAAGGAAATACAAGGCAGAATCATCCTGCCATCCTCTTCCATGGGATCTGAAGAATTCCATGAGGAATGGACAAGGTCAGAAATCAATGCATTTCGTTCTTCAGTGTCAAGTTCACAAAGAGATTTTCTCCCATTCCTACAAAAACTTATTGACTGCCTACTGTATACTAGCTACTCCTTAGTACGCTGAATCTGTTGTAAGCACAGAGAACCAGCTGTGTTGTGTGCCAGAGAAGAATGCGCTAACACTCAGGTCTGCAAACTTCCAGTTCCTCGTTTACACACAGAGAGAATATGGCACATGCTGGCGGGGGGTGGGGTGGGGGGTCAAACAAAACAAAACAACCAAAAAACTAGACAAATGTAAAATTCTAGACAGATCTGTAAATGTCAAGTTGTACAGTTGTACTAAATGGAAGTTCTGTATACTTAAATGGTTCTGGGTGTTTGAAAATCTCTTCAGTGTCAGAACGGTGCCTGTGCTCTCTTCGGAACAGCTTTTGTTCAGTGTGCCTTTAATGAAGATGGGATAACCACAATAATGCTGTTGGGGATCAGTAAATAGAACTTAGGATTAGAATATAATATTGTTGTGTTCTCATGACTGCAATATGGGAGCAGAAAGAATGATAGGATTAATACATACACTTTCCCTTGCCACGGCTGTGAGGTAAAGATGATTTTCAGCATTTATGGAAGCTTCTAAACAGTACCCCTTCACATTCCAAATAGTCACTAGACGAGAGGTAGCTTTAGCAGAACGCTTTATCTTTTAAAAAATATTTTCATAATGAATACTGTTATGCTGAAAATAAATAAAAAATAAATTAAAAAAATATTTTCGCTCAAATGACATGCATGTAAACGCTGACATCTTCTAGAGAGGAGATTTTCAGAACAAGGGTTGGCGTACCCATCTTTTCACTGTTGCTTTTTCTCTGCTCCTTGCACCAATGTTCTGGTTTAAAGTCACGGTGGTCTCCTACCTTGCTGACACGTCAGACGAAAGAACACGGGAATTTTCTAGCAAATGCTTTAGCTGTCTCTTCAATTCTCCTTTCAACACCAGGCTCTTCCCTTCTGCACATTTAATTAAGTTTGTAAGGCAATTAACTCTCCTAATCTCTACAGCCATAACTGTAAGTGTTCTGATTTTAAATTGTAGTTCTTTGGAAATGCACTTGCTCTTTCTTCATAAGCCTAGGCACGAACATCAGATTGGTCGTCATCAAAAGCTAGTTATATTTCAGAAGTCATTTCAAAGCCAACCAGCATCATAACCACACAATTTGGTTTCCCCTTCCTTTTCTACTTAAAGGAGTCAGAAACCACCACTGGTAATGTTTGTTACTTATGATTAAATCAAGTGATCTCCAGGAAGCATAATGAATGATTCCCGTAATGCCAGGATCCTGACAAGAGTTTCTTGCTCCTTGGCCTCCATTTCTCTTGTTCAGAAGCTGCAGATGTACGTTTCTATAACAGATGCTTCCCTAGTGACCTTGTCAGGTAGACTTTGTGTAATTTTCCTGCACTACGGAGATGGCATGTTTTTCTGCTGAAAAGTCCTTCTTCTGTTTTACATGAAAAATTAATCCAGATATTTTGACTCTGTGAAGAGCTTTAGACAGATCACTGAATAATGATAAGCAAATACAGCAGAAACAGAACTTGTATTTTTGGAAACATTTTTATATCTTAAAATAAGCTAAAAATATTGCATCATTTTCTATTTCCATATGGCTCATTGGAATCTCAATATTTTCCATTGTCTGCTGGAGAATGAACTACTTTAGCTCTTTTAAAGTTTCCAAGCTATTTCCGGATCTCAGTTATAATACACAGGCTGAATCATTCACATTCTTTCTGGGATTCGAGATGGCTCAAGGCCAAGGAATTCAGAGGAATTTCCATGAATCTTATTTTAGTCCTATCTTTGTAAAAGGCCATGAATTATCTTAATAGAATATCTGTTAAGCAACAGTTAGGTAAGATCCTAGCTTTTACTTCAATAACTCATCTGAAGGAAAATACAAATGTAAAAACAAAACAAAAAAAGAAAACAACTTTTGTGAGTATTTAAGATGACAGGCTCTGGACTCATTCTATCCTGAGTTCAAATTCTATCCATTGGTAGTTGCCCACAACTTAATTTTTTCATCTCTATCATTAAGATCTGGAAGCTCAAAATCTCACAGGATTATCTCAGTAATTAAACAAGATAACATCTATGGGGCCCTTAAGGAAAATGCCTAATACAATTATACACATAAATATCATTGTTAAAATCTATGTAATATAAATCACACAAGCATAATATTTTGAGAAAACAAACCTTTAGTCCTTCATAACAAGCTGACCATCTGTATATGTACAGGAAACCAATAACAATAGGCCAGGAAATGAAAGTACAATTGTCAGACAAGGATAAACACTGAACTTCTATTCAGTTAGAAGGATTCTGCCAGCAACTGCTTTAGAAGAACGCATTGGCTCAGCTATCATCTTATATTTTTATTATAAATATTGCTTATTTGACTTTTAAAAATAAGCACACTTTCAAGACATTTTAGAAGAGAACAAAACTAGCAGATCTGGGTGAGGTGAGTGATTTTAATAACTAATTGCTTTAAAATGTACAAGAAAATAAGCATCAATTTGCTAATATCTCTCTGACTGTGTTCTTGACCTACCTTCTCTGCCCATTTTCTTCTAACTAGGTTATTCTGGGCAGACAGTTAGCATATGATAAATGTGTACTATGAGTAATTTACTATTTGTAGGACTCACTGAACAAAGACAAAGGACTTTAAAAAAAGGCAATCAGCTGCTTCTCTGGGGTGTTTCATTGCCCTAAGCGTGAAATATTAATTAACACTTTAAAGAGCTACACTTTAGTTTTACTCCTAAATAAATACAGAAGTAATACAATTCTGGGACTATAGCAACTGCTTTTCAGCAATGGTTTCATTTTGTTCATGTAGTTGTGCCTGTCCTACTTTGTGAAATTTCCTAGTGAACGCATTATCATCAATCTTACTAGGTTCCTTGCAGAGATGGTGAGATGCACAGGTGGGCTGCAGTTTCCCAAAGAATAAAAGGAAGGCATGAGCCCATTGGCTGAAAATTAGTTATGTGAATGTCACTAAGCAGGTTTAACTATGTAACATTTATAAAATGGTCTAGGGGATTTATTACCTAGATCACTAGAATAATTTTGAAAGTCACAAAGTGTCCTATTCCTCCCTTTAAAACATGTCATGCCATCTAAGGTGGTATATATTTACATAATTTCCTTGCAGGTTTTTTCACCTGATCTGAGCGGAAAGATCCTGAGGTGTACCTGGGTCCACACATGGTTGAAATGATGGAATTGTGTCCGAGGCAAAGTTTAAAGCAAAGTCTCATAAACCTATACATCTGGGTAGAAGGTTTTGTAGCCAGGAAATTAGAAGTATGTTTCATATAGATGAATGGGTTGATAGAGAAAATACTGACCAGATAACCAGATTATACTAGAAAATTTTACTCACATTCAGAGGTAATTCCCTGAGGTAAATTAATATGTTTCAGATGTATACGGAAATACATAAACATTAGTTAATCAAACAACCAGTCGGTTAACTGATTAGTTAATGTATTTCTATGCCTGGAGAGTTCAATAAATAAATCACTTCCATTAAAATACATATCTCCAGTTTAGAAGGACTAAAAAAGGGCTAGGACAAGATTTAAGGCTTTGAAAGGAATTCACCCTTTCTCTTATTTTCATGTCCCGGTGGTGTCTTGAATCCAAACTATATCTATAGAATCATCAGGCTGATTTCAAAACTTAACCAGTCCCTAAGAAGTTGATTCATTATCTCCCTTAATCCTTGAATCTGAAAGTAATTACTGTAGTTTATTGGGTTATATATTATTTAACAGTAAGAGAGAACGAAGCGAATCCCCCATTCATCTCAGCCCCACCATTCATCGAGAGTTCTCCTATTAAAGAGGCAGGATGGCTGTGGTGTCCAGACCTCAGCACAGAGACTTTTCCTTTGTTCTTATTTTAGCTTCACTCAATGGTCTGCCAGTCTTCCAAGGTGTGGGAATCACCAGGGAGGTGCCCACTGTGCCATGTGTGCTCAACTTTATAGACAATTTAGAGAAATTCAAAGATAATAATTAAGACTACCAGCACACAGGGATTTTTGTTTTTGTTTTGCCTTTTCAAGGAAAATCTAAGATCAAATCCCTGCAGAATTGTAACTCTTCTAAGTGCAGCATCACATGGATAGTAGTTATTGTACCATTTCCATAGTGGTTTCCAGTTGCTACATTCAGTCCAATTTTTTCAAGTCATTGGGAACAATTAATAAGAGCTTTCTGAGACTCATAAAAACAACAACAACAACAACAACAACAACAAAAACAAATAGAAGTCTCCAATTCTTAAGAAAGAAAAATAAATAAATAAAACTTAGATCTCTATTTAGGTTTCCAGCTCTAAGATTTAGTTTAGCAAAGTATGTTTCCTCAAATTCTAACTGCGATTCAGAGTCGCTTAAAAGATAATACAGATGTGCATCTCTTCCAGGAAAATATTCCTCAATAGACAGCAAGGGGGGGGGGGAGTTATACACTTGATTTCTATAAATATTTCCTCAAAAGCTACTTAATATAATTGTAAAGACTGTTCCAGATGGCTCTGTTTGGCTGACATGGTAACTCTTCCAATAGCTATAAATGTGAGACAAGGATTCATTCCTACAGCAATTGGAGACTTAGTTTCCTTAAAACGCAATCCCATTCAAAAACAAATTAAACCAACTGAATGTTGAACTCACTCTCTCAAATCCAGGACCACTCTAGGGACTTACAGGAAAGACAATCAAGGTTTTGTAGTTACCTTTTGGTGGAATGTCAGCTTATGTAATAAGGGTTCCCCCACCTTTCCCGTCAGTATTAGACGACTTTATTTTTTCAGCCATTTTAGGTTCACGGGAAAACTGAGTGGATGGTACAGAACTTTCCCTTATACCCCTGCCCCAACGTGTGCACAGCTTTCCCAATTGTATAAATATATAAATCTATGAATATAAGAATATATATATGTACGTATGTATGTATGTATGTATGTGTGTGTGTATATATATATATATATATATATATATATATATATACCATATGTATTCCAGACTGAGAATGGGAGAAGTTAGCAACCCAGAAACATCCATAGGCACAGACAAAAAAGTCTGCTCTCTGTAGCCAAAGGACCAAGAAAAGGGGCAGCCTGACAAAACAATACATTTGGGCAACATCCTACTTCAGGCACACACTATAGAAGCCCCCCACCAGCCCCCAGAGTCTTCTAGCAGAGGTCAAGTGGAAAGCCCAGATTTTCATCCTGGCATGGTTGTGACAGGCATCTCCGTCCCCAGACGCTGAGGAAGAGCCAGAACTTTCATACCTGCTGGGCTTCATCCCACGGTGGAATTCCTGGAAAGCATGTGGGAAGTCAGGACTGGAACCTCTGCCTGCTTCTGGGGAGGCCCTCCCATCCTTCCCACTTGCTGGTGTCAAATCTGGCCTTTCACCAGCAATGAACTGTCAAGGCTGCCATGTTGCTGCCATGCTGTTCATGGGAGTGAAAGCCACACTGGGTCAGGAGCAAGGTCCTCTCCCTCTCCTGGCTAGCTGGCATCAGCGGGAGACTGATGCCCCCACCTGCAGTAAGGAGAAGCATCCCTTACCCCCTGTGTCAACAGAGACGGATCTGGGAACCTGGACTTCAACTTCCACCTGGGAAAAACCAGACAACACACCTCTCCCACTGGAAGAGTCAGAAGACATCTGCACTCCCACAAGATTTAAATAAGATCCAGAGTCTCATAATATTCAAAATCTTTTTGATTAATATATTATTTATTTAATCTGACAGAGAGAGAGAGAAGAAAGATAAAACACTAGAAGAGCTAAAATGATTTTGAGGAAAGAGACAAAAGTGGAAGGAATAACTTGGAGACATTTCAGGGCTCGTTATGGAGTTCTAGTCGCCTCTCTGGGATGTACAGAGAAAGGGTGCAACGCACAGATAGAGGACATCGAAAAGAGAGCTCAGAGAGACCTCATATGGGTATGACCAGGTGACTGTTTTCTTTACAGATGTAGAAAAGCAATTTGACGCAGAAAGGATGAGCTTTGAAATAAATGACGCTGGAGCACTGGATATCCATAGGCAAATGATAATAGTAATGATAACATATAAACAACTATACAGACAAATAATAAACCTTTACCAAACTTCACAACTTATACAAAAACTCACCCAAAATTAATTGTAGGTTTAACTGTAATATATAGCACAGTATAATATTCAAAAGACAACATAGGAGAAAATCTTTGAGATGTAGAACTGAGTGGCGATTTCTCAGACAAAAACCCCAAAACATGATCGAGAGGGGAGAAAAATGTTAAACTGTACTACCTGAAAATAAAAATAATTTACTCTGAAAAAGATTGTTTAAGAGGATAAAAATACAAGTTATAGACTCTGAGAAAATATTTGTGAACCATGCCTCTGTCAAAGACTCATAGCTAGAATAAAGAATTCTAAAAATTCTATAGCAAAAAAAAAAAAAAAAAGAAAAGAAAAGAAATTAAACAATCCAGTTAGAAAATGGCAAAAAAAGATAAAGAGACATTTTTATAAAGAAAATATTCAGAGGGAAAATAAGCACATAGAATAGACACTCAACATCACTGGCCATTAGGGAGATTCAGTTGAAGGTCACCCTGACATACCATACATACTTATAAGGTTTGCTTAAATTAAAAGAATACGGACAACACAACAACTACCAAGGATGTGGAAAAACTGAATCTGTCATACATAGCTAATGGGAATATAAACGGAAAAACCATCCTGGAAAATATTTGGCATTTTCTTTAGAAAGTGAGCAATAATATACTTACTATAGAACCCAGCTGCTGCACACTTGGGCATTTATCCCAGAAAAATGAAAACTTTGGTCTTCACAAAAACCTGTACATGGATGTTCCTGGGACTTTTATTTGTAATAGCCAAAAAAATGAAAATAGATAAATGTTCCTCAAAAGTTAAAGTGCTAAACACGGTTGCATACCCATACCATGCACTAACACTGTAGTACCGTGATGTGATGAGAAAAAGGAACAGACTATCGATACCTCCACCAACTTGGAGGAATCTTTGAGATTTGAGGAGTGAAAAGAGCCAGTCTCAAAATATCAAATACTGTGTGTTTCCACTTACAGAACATTCTTGAAATGATAAATTTATGAAGACGTTGAACAGATTAGTGTTGGTCATGGTTCAAGAGCAGCGGGGATCAGGTGGGGAAAGTATAACTTGTTAAGGGTATCTTGAGGGAGTTCTTTGGGGTAATAGACTCATTCTGTACCTTGGAGGCTGGGAGGGCAAGAACCTACAAAGGTAATGAACTGACAGAACCATGAATATCCACTGTACTGATGCAATTTCCCATCTTTTGGCTTGCATATTGTACTGTAATTACGTAAGATGTAACCAGTGAGAGAAACGAGGTAAAGGGAACAGGGGAAATCTCTGCACTGTCTTCGCAACTTCGTGTGAATCTATAATCATTTCAAGATGAAAAGTTTTCAAAAATTTTAAAACTGGTTCTATAAAATAAAAGTGGGGAGGAAGCATTGGGTATATCCGTTCGGCTTTAAGAGTCATAAAATTTTTAACACATGAAAGCTCCCAATGGGGTTAGTGAAGAAAACACATTTGATTAACTTCCCCATTCCCAAATTTTAAATCAAAGAATACAACGTGGGCATCTCTTCTGTAAGGAGAAAATGGTGGCTAGCGTATAGAAATATGAAGGGATACAAAATTTGGCTAGCCAAAACTTTCTTTGTTTGGTTCTAGAATTATCTACAGGGAAATTGTACAAACATAAGAAATGCTACATCTGTTCATTTAGGTAACAGACTTGAATGCACAATGATGAAAAAGAAAGCTTTTAAACTGTTTTTTGTTTTTTTTTTTTTTTTTAATTTAGAAAAAAAACTGGTTTAAAAAAAAAAAAAAAAGACACTTAAAAGGATTTTTGAACCCAGACTTAAAAGGAAAATGTCAGAATCTTTTGAAGGACATGAAAAGATAAATGAACGTGCTGTGGCTATCCATGGAAAAGTCAATTATGTTATCCTGTTTTCAGGAAGGGAGGGTTAGCAGTATTTTTGATAATACACAGTGCTTCCTAAACAAATTGGTTTTCTACCTTGCCATTTTTGTGATGAAATAATTTCAGTTCTTATGAGTCATCATTTTTATTTTCTATATAAAAAGCATAGAAGATTTTCTTCCATGGTTTTCAAAACCATTTTGCTCAAAGTGGCTTCCATTTAGACAAAAAGCCTATATTTGAAATTTTACATTTTCTTACATATAAAGGAGTTTTCCAGCTGCATAACTTCATATAATTTTGCAAAATTCACTTTAGAAGTTTGGAGTAAAAATACTCCTGAAATTTGGGAACAAGAAAATTTTCAGGATAGCTATTATCTGAAATTAAAATACCTCATATCTTAGTAATTGGGACATGCTTTTAAAATATGTTTTAAGACAAAATCAATTCATCACTTGAAAGAAAATATATAGCCATTAGATACAATACTCTGGAAAATATGCATTATTATATTTTTAAGCCTTTTTTAAATAAATATATTTTTAGATCATGCCCTAAGCCAAAATCAAGAGTCAGATGCTCAACTAACTGAGCCACCCAGGTATCCCTCCATGCCACTAATTTTTTTAAAGATTTTATTTCTTTATTTGAAGATAGAAAGCACAAGCAGGCAGAGCAGCAGACAGAGGGAGAGGGAGAAGCAGGCTCTCCACTGCACAGGAGCCTGATGTGGGACTCGATCCCAGGACCCTGGGCTCAAAGTGGCTTCCATTTAGACAAAAAGCCTATATTTGAAATTTTACATTTTCGATCCCAGGACCCTGGGCTCAAACCTACCTAAGTGGAAGGCAGAGGCTTAACCGACTGAGCCACCTACATACCCTATTCCATTAATTTTTATAGGAGTATTATAATCTTGATTACTGCAGTTATGGAATACTTTCTGATAGTATAATTTAAATTCTCCATCATTTTCTCTTTTTCAGTTTTCATTTTTTTTTTCTTCTGGGTGAACTACAGATTCACATTATTTGATCACTCTAAAATTCAAGTGGGATATCACTGTAATTGTAGCAATTCTACACATTAATTTGAGAGTACATCTTTGCTGCCTTTACTTTTCTTGAAACATTCTAGACAAGCCTGTCCTTTATATATAAATGAATACTTATGTGTGCATACAAGCTTAAAAATCCACAGGAACCAAAGACAAAGCCACACAAAAGCTGGTGTATGCATGTTCACACCAACATTATTCAATATAACCGAAAAGTGAAAACAGTCCAAATGCCTGTCTATCAAGTGATGAATGAATAAGTAAAATGGGGTATGGAATTTTACTTAGCAAAAAAACCCACAAAAAGCAAAAACAAGCAAACAAAAAACAAAACAGAAATGCAATACAAAGACTTCCTACTACAGCATGAGAGAAACTTGAAAACATTATACGACATCAAAGAAGCAGGTCAGAAACACCATATCCTGCAAGATCTACTTCTATGGAATGTCCAGAAAGAGAAAATCTTCTGAAACAGAAAGCAAATTACTGATTTTTTAGGTCCAGGAGTGTTGCAGGGGACATTTAAAGTAACTACTAAGAGGTTCAATAGTAAAGTAACTATTAAGAGGTTCTTCTTTTCCTGAAGAAACCAGAAACCTCTGGTTTCTGTCATTTATTGCTCAAAGAAACCAGAGGTTCTTTTCCTGGTTTGTTGAAAATGTTCTACAATTGATACGATGATGATTGCTCAACATTGGGAATATACTGAAAACAGGTGAATCATACATTTGAATGGGTACATGGTATGGTGTGTGAATTATATCCCAACAAAGCTGTTTATAAAAACATGCATAGGAACTCAGTGTCCCTCATATTAACTTTGGCCCTCTGCAGACAGAACCACTAGCCTGAATTTGATATTTACTATGTCTTTGCATGTTTTTATATACAGTACAAAGTATCAGTACTTGCACTTGAAACTTGTTAAAAATATTATATTACACATGTCCTTCTAAAACTTGGTTTCCTGAGGGGTGCCTGGGTGGCTGAGTGGGTTAAGCCTCTGCCTTTGGCTCAAGTCATGATCCCAGAGTCCTGGAATCGAGCCTGCATCAGGCTCTCTGCTCAGCGGGGAGCCTGCTGCCCCTTGCACCCCGAAACCCCCTGCCTGCCTCTCTGCCTACTTGTCATCTCTGTCAAATAAATAAATCAAACCTTAAAAAAAAAATTGTTTCCTGAATGTCAAGTTGGAGATTTTTTATCTCTGTTGTCCTATAAGCTAGAATTCATTAATTTTAACAGTTATCCAAAGAAACTATAATTTACTTATCCATGCAACTATGTTCCACATATAGGTTATTTCTTTTTCTTTCTTTCTTTCTTTCTTTTTTTTTTCAGATAATGTTCTTGTAGACACACAGTATTAATCACTTCCCATAAATAATGTAGCAAGTTCCCACCAATTTCATTAAGGTCTTTATTGTTCTTTAGCAGTGTTTTATATTTTGTTATGGATGCTATTCCTATAGGTAGTCTTTCTAGACACTACACATAGACCGTTACTTTTGTGAGTATGACCTTCTTTCTTTCTCTATATTTAACTGGTTATCAGTGGTCTATAAATGTTATTTTTTAATATTATTTTTGTTAACTTATTCTACTAAAGTTCAAAGTATTTCTCTTTGATCCACTTGAGTTTTCTAAAATAGCAGAATGTAACCACTTTCCAAGAGCTGTACTCTGTATTGCTGCTACATGACTCATTGTACTAACAAGATGTTTCAGAATTATGGGTTAGAAAGATTCTGTCTTTTTCAATATCTGTTTTTTTCCCAATTAACTGTGTAAGTGGATACTCGTTTAAAATAGCTGGTTTAAATAGTATAATAAATAATCTTCTATCAAAAGTTTATTAAATTTTGCTTTATTTTTTTGGAACCATAGAGATTGATATGTTTTTGTCATATTGCCTATACATCGGTTTTTAAGTACATTCTTTTAAAAAAATATATGAATTTATCACAGAAAGAGAGCACAAGTGGGGGGAGGGCAGAGGGGAGAGAGAATCTCAAACAGACCCCACACTGAGCTCAGAGCTTGACACAGGGCTCCGTCTCAAAACCCTGAGATCATGACCTGAGCCTAAATCTAAAGTCAGATGCTTAACTGACCAAGCCACCCAGGTGCCCCTTAAACCAAAATATTCTAAGAGTATTTAAAATACCTGCTCAACAAAACTATTCAGAGGTTTTGATCATTTCCTTCTAATTAATTATTTATCTCCTAGGATATGATGCCTACATGATTTCACTTACAAAAGGCTTTGGCATTCCTTCAACAGTTGCTCTGCAGTTCTCAGTTATGAGTCCTTAATGAGATGCCACCTTACATCATTGTCCCTACCGTGATTTTCTATATAGGAAAAATCATCATCATCCTCTCTTCTCTACTTATGATCCCTTACATACAACCTGGTGATTGCTCAATAACCCCATGATAATAAGATACGATGACAGAAACATTGAAAATTAAAACAATGATCATTTATTCTAATTAATCAATTTCTGATGGACACATAGTCTGTAGTAAGACCATGTGTGCATGTTGACACCCAAGGGTGCCCAGCCAAGGGGATGGGGAGCAGGCACACCAAAGCCTTATCTCTCCTTACCAAGCTGTGTCATGGTTTTGACCATGGTTTGCCAGAGGTACCACTATCTAAGAACAAAATTGGGCTACACATTGGTATGTGACCTTTATTTTCAACTTTGTATTTTCCTAAAGTGGCTGAAGAAACCAGGAATATGCTTCTGAAGCAGATGCATTGTAGCTTCTGTCACTTATTGCTCAAATAGGGACATGTTTGCAAGTGTTTTTGTTTTTGTTTTTAGAGAAGGAGAGAGTGAGAGCGAATGCAAGCAGGGGTAGAAGGGAAGAATTTCTTCTCCCTTTTTATTAAACAAGTCAGCAAATAACTAATGTCATATGTTGGTTCATTCAGCAAACATCCATGAGTGATAATTACATGCTAGCCTCAAACTTTCTTTCAAAATTATAATACAGTGAATACTAGATAGGACTGTGTCATATATTCTAGACCCCAAAGAAGAATATATGATAGACAGAAAAGGATGTAAAGAGGGGAGAATAGGCATGCCTGGAAAATCTGGAGGTATAGTAACATTTCCCTAATCTGAAGATTAGAATTCCAACAACGTCAAAGGTGGTAATTGGGAATCAGCAGAGAAAAGGAATTCTTATTGTCCATGACTCCTCCCCATATGAAAGATTTGGAGAAAAAGTGATATGAGTATTTAAAGTCCCTATTTGAATAAAGGAGAAGAAAAAGGAACTGATGTTTATATGTATTATAATCCAGGCAGTGCGTGCAGTATGTGTAATTGGATGACCTAACATATTAAATGAAGCAACCATGCAAAGGACTCTCACTATGTTTACAAAAAAAGGCTCAGAAAATGTAAATTCAAATGAAATTTAAAGTTGAGCACAAACTCAAAGCTTATGAAAATGATGGCACCAGAGGGGTCAAGATGGCAGAGGAGTAGCAGACTGAGATGACATCAGGTCACAGGAGTTCAGCTACATAGGTATCAAACCATTCTGAACACCTACAAACCCAACAGGAGATCCAAGAGAAGAAGAGCAGCAATTCCATAAACAGAAAATTGGCCACTTTCTGAAAGGTAGATCATGCAGAGAAGTGAATTTGAAGCCATGGGAAGATAGAACACTGGGGGAGGGGCTGGATCCTGGCAAGGGCAGAGCAACAGAGCACAAAATCAGAACTTTTAGAAGTCCCCTCCACTGAGGGACCACGCTCCAGAGGCTAAGTGGGGGTGGAGCCCTCACGGGTATAATGTGGTCTCTGGACCCACAGGGTCACAGAAGGATCGGGGTGTTTGAGTGTAAGAGACCTGCCAGGTATCAGAGCAAGAAAGCTGACTACCGAGACAGAGCTGAGGAGTGAGCTCTTGGCTTAGGGTTACCTTAAACCATGATCCAAGGCAGAGTTGGGATACTGGTTTTGAGCAGGGACCCCACAAGTGGCAGATCCGGGGTGACTGACCTTCTTCTCTGGAGGCAGGGATCTGCTGGGTTTGGAGACTCCAAATAGGGCTGTGTGCCAGAGGCAGAAACGCTCGGTCACAGGCTGGGTGAGATCCGAGCGTGGATGGAGACAAGGGAGATGGGATGGATTGACTGCTTTTCTCTGAGGGTGCACTGAGGAGTGGGGCCCCAAGCTCTCAGCTCCACTGGCGGGAGCCTGGGCAGCCACCATCTTCATTCCTGTCCTCCAAAGCGGTAGGGAAAGTGATCAGGGAACAAAAGCTCCTGAGCGCGAACCTGCACAGATTACTTAGCCTGACCCCTCGCAAGGGCAGTGCGATTCCACCTCAGGCAAAGGCATGGGAGAATCACGGCAACAGGACCCTCCTGCAGATCAGCAAGACATCCAGCCAAGCCAACTAATCAAGGAGAACTGTGGAATTCCAGAGGAAGAGACTACACTTGATCTTAGCCAAAAGGCCGAGAAGCGATGAATTCCAGAGGAAGAGAAAGCAAAGCATGAAATTCATGGCTTTCTTCCCATGATTCTTTAGTCTTGCAATGTTAATTAAATTTTTTCAATTTTATTTTTTTCTTATTCTAATTTTTTTAACATTTCCTTTTCCCTCTTTTAACGTTTTTTAAGCAGTTTATCTTAACAATACTTTTCTTTTAAAAAAATCTTTTTAAACCTTCATTGTTATAGTCATATTTTATCCTTCATTATACCTAACTTTACTTTTTGTATACATATAGGGTTTTTTCTTATAAAACATGTTGGGATCCAATTTCTTCTAATAGATCAAAATACACTGAATCTAGAACAGGGCTTTGTTCTAGTCTCCAGCCTGAGCAAATTCTCTCCATTTTCTTTTTCCAACCAACTTATCAATCCTTTTTTTAGAATTTTAAAAAGTTTTCAGCTTTACAGTCATATTCCATCCCTCTATCATGTCTACCTTCATTTTTGTGTGTATGTGTATATATATAAACACACACACACACACACATATATATATATATATATGGTTTTCTTTCTTTAAAATGTTGGGAGGTAGTTTCTTCTAAGAGACCAAAATATACCCAAATTCAAGTGGATGGCTCTGTTCTATTCACCAGTCTATTCACTAGTCTGTTCTCCCCTATATTCTAATCTAGTTAGCATATATCCTTCTGGGATCTTTGCCACCACTTAATATTTTATTCTCTCATTCATATATTCTTATCTGGATAAAATGACAAGGCGGAAAAACTTACCACAAATAAAAGACCTAGAGGCAGTACTAAAGGCTAGGCACCTAGTCAATACGGACATTGGTAATTTGTCAGATCTAGAGTTCAGAATGATGATTCTTAAGGTGCTAGTGGGCTTGAAAAAGGCATGGAAGATATTAGAGAAACACTATCTGGAGAAATAAAAGCCCTTTCTGGAGAAATAAAAGAACTAAAATCTAACCAACCTGAAATTTTAAAAAGCTATTAATGAGGTACAATAAAAAATGAAGACTCTTATAGGGTAAATGAGGCAGTAGACAGAATTAGTGATATAGAAGACCAAATGATGGAGAATAAAGAAGCTGAGCAAAAGAGAGACAAACAAATACAGGACCACAAGGGGAGAATTCGAGAGATAAGTGATACCATAAGATGAAACAATATTAGAATAATTGGGATTCCAGAAGAAAAAGAAACAGAAAGGGGGGCAGAAGGTATATTGGAGCAAATTATAGTGGAGAATTTCCCTAATATGGCAAAGGGAACAAGCATCAAAATCTAGGAGGCATAGAGAACCACCCTCAAAATGCCCCCTCAAAATAGGTCCACACCCCATCATCTAAAAGTAAAACTTACAAGACTTAGTGATAAAGAGAAAATCCTAAGAGCAGCTTAGGACAAGAAGTCTGTAATATACAATGGCAAAAATATTAGATTGACAGCAGACTTATCCACAGAGATCTGGCAGGCCAGAAAGAACTGACATGATATATTCAGAGCACTAAATGAAAAAAAACATGCATCCAAGAATACTATATCCAGCTAGGCTATCACTGAAAATAGAAGGAGAGATAAAAAGCTTCCAAGACAAACAAAAACTAAAGAATTTGTAAACACCAAACCTGCCCTACAGAAAATATTGAAAGGGGTCTTCTAAGCAAAGAGAGAGCCTAAAACTAACAGACCAGAAAGGAACAGAGAAAATATGCAGTAACAGTCACCTTACAGGCAATACAAGGCACTAAATTCATATCTTGCAATAGTTACCCTGAATGTAAATGGGCTAAATGCCCCAAACAAAAGAAATAGGGTATCAAAATGGATTAAAAAAAACAAGACACATCCATATGCTATCTATAAGAAACTCATCTTAGACCCAAGGACACCTCCAGATTTTAAGTGAGGCAATGGAAAACAATTTACCAGGCTAATAGACATCAAAAGAAAGGTGGGGTGCCAATCCTTATATCAGATAAATTAGATATTAAGCTAAAACTATAAACTATAATAAGAGATGAGGAAGGACACTATATCATATTCAAAGTGTCTGTCCAACAAGAAGACCTAACAGATTTAAATATCTATGCCCCTAACATGAGAGCAGCCATCTATAAAAACCAATTAATAACAAAATCAAAGAAACACATCAACAATAACACAGTAACAGTAGGGGACTTTACACCCCCCTCACTGAAATGGACAGGTCATCCAAGCAAAAGATCAATAAGGAAATAAAGGCCTTAAATGACACACTGGACCAGATGGACATCACAGATATATTCAGAACATTCCATCCTAAAGCAACAGAATACATATTCTTCTCTAGTGCACATGGAACATTCTCCAGAATAGATCACATCCTAGGTCATAAGTCAGGTCTCAACTGTAGCAAAAAATTGGGATCATTCCCTGCATACTTTCAGAGCACAACGCTCTGAAGCTAAAATTCAATCACAAAAGGAACATTGGAAAGAACTCAAATACATGGAGGCTAAAGAGCATCCTACTAAAGAATTAATGGGTCAACCAGGAAATTAAAGAAGAATTGAAAAAATTCATGGAAACAAATGATAATGAAAACTGTTCAAAATCTTTGGGACACAGCAAAGGCAGTCCGGAGAGGAAAGTATATAGTAACACAAGCTTTTCATAAGAAACAGGAAAGGTCTCCTAAACCTAAAGGAGCTGGGGAAAGAACAGCAAAGAAAGCCCAAACCCAGCAGGAAAACAGAAATAATAAAGATCAGAGCATAAATCAATGAAATAGAAACCAAAAGTGGGGCGCCTGGGTGGCTCAGTGGGTTGGGCCGCTGCCTTCGGCTCAGGTCATGATCTCGGGGTCCTGGGATCGAGTCCCGCATCGGGTTCTCTGCTCAGCAGGGAGCCTGCTTCCCTCTCTCTCTCTGGCTGCCTCTCTGACTACTTGTGATTTCTCTCTGTCAGATAAATAAATCTTTAAAAAAAAAAAAAAGAAATAGAAACCAAAAGAACAGTAGAACAAATCAACGAAGCTAGGAGCTGGTTCTTTGAAAGAATTAATAAGATTGATAAACCCCTGGCCAGACATTCAAAAAGAAAAGAGAAAGGAACCAAATAAATCATGTATGAAAGAGGAGAGATCACAACCAACACCAAAGACATACAAACAATTATAAGAACATATTATGAGCAACTATATGCCAGCAAAACTGACAATCTGGAAGAAATGGATACATTCCTAGAGATGCAACTGAACCAGGAAGAAGGAGAAAACCTGAACAGACCCAGAACCAGTAAGGAGATGGAAGCAGTCATCTAAAAATCTACCCCCACTCTCCACCCCCACCCCCCCAAAAATCTCCAGCAAACAAGAGCCCAGGGCCAGATGGCTTCCCATGGAAATTCTACCAAACATTTAAAGAATTAATACCTATTCTCCTGTAACTGTTCCAAAAAATAGAAATGGAAGGAAAACTTCTTAACTCATTTTTTGAGGCCAGCATTGCCTTGATTCCCAAACCAGACAAAGATCCCATCAAAAAGGAGAATTACAGACCAATATCCTTGATGAACACAGATGCGAAAATTCTTACCAAAATACTAGCCAAGAGGATCCAACAGTACATTAAAAGGATTATTCAGCATGACCAAGTGGGATTTATTCCAGAGCTTCAAGGTTGGTTCAACCTCTGCAAATCAATCAATGTGATACAATACATTAATAAAAGAAAGAACAAGAACCATATGATATTCTCAATAGAAGCTGAAAAAGCATTTGACAAAGTATAGCATCCTTCCTTGATCAAAACTCTTCAAAGTGTAGGGATAGAGGGTACAAACCTCAGTATCATCAAAGCCATCTATGAAAAACCCACAGCAAATATCATCCTCAGTGGAGAAAACTGAGAGATTTCCCCTTAAAGTCAGGAACATGGCAGGGATGTCCACTATCACCACTGCTATTCAACATAGTACTAGAAGTCCTAGCCTCAGCAATCAGACAACAAAAAGAAATTAAAAGCATCTGAATCGGCAAAGAAAAAGTCAAACTCTCACTCTTTGCAGATGATATGGTACTTTATGTGGAAAACCCAAAATACCCCACTCCAAATCTGCTAGAACTTTCATAGGAATTCAGTAAAGTGTCAGGATATAAAATCAACCCACAGAAATCAGTTGCATTTCTATACACCAAGAACAAGAGAGAAGAAAAAGAAATTAAGGAATCAGTCCTATTTACAATTGCACCCAAAACCATAAGATACCTAGGAATAAACCTAACCAAAGAGGCAAAGAATCTATACTCAGAAAACTATAAAGTACTCAGAAAGAAATTGAGGAAGACACAAAGAAATGGAAAAAGATTCCATGCTTATGGATTGGAAGAACAAATATTGTGAAAATGTCTATGCTACCTAAAGCAATCTACATGTTTAATGTAATCCCTACCAAAATACCATCAATTCTTTTCAAAGAAGTAGTTTGAATAATCCTAAAATTTATATCGAAATAGGAAAGACCTTGAATAACCAGAGAAATGTTGAAAAAGAAAAAACAAAATTGATAACATCACAATTCCAGACTTCAAGCTCTATTACAAAGCTGTCATCATCAAGACAGTATGGTGCTAGCACAAAAACAGAATCATAGATCAATGGAACAGAAGAGAAAGCCCAGAAATAGACCCTCAACTCTATGTTCAACTAATCTTTGACAAAGTAGGAAAGATCGTCCAATGGAAAAAAGGCAGTCTCTTCAACAAATGGTGTTGGGAAAATTGGACAGCCACATGCAGAAAAATGAAACTGGACCATTCCCTTACACCACATACAAAAATAGACTCAAAATGGATGAAAGACCTCAATGTGAGAAAGGAATCCATCAAAATCCTTGAGGAGAACACAGGCAGCAACCTCTTTGACCTCAGCCGCAGCAACTTCTTCCTAGAAACCTCACCAAAGGCATGGGAAACAAGGGCAAAAATAAACTATCGGGACTTCATCAAGATCAAAAGCTTTAGCACAGCAAAGGAAACAGTTAACAAAACCAAAAGACAGGGGCGCCTGTGTGGCTCAGTGGGTTAAAGCCTCTGCCTTCGGCTCAGGTCATGATCCCACGGTCCTGGGATCGAGCCCCACATCGGGCTCTCTGCTCAGCAGGGAGCCTGCTTCCTCCTCTCTCTCTCTCTGCCATCCTGTGATCTCTGTCTGTCAAGTAAATAAATAAAATCTTTAAAAAAAAAAAAAGACAACTGACAGAATGGGAGAAGATATTTGCACACTACATATTGGATAAAGGGCTAGTATCCAAAATCTATAAAGAACTTATCAAACTCAACACCCAAAGAACAAATAATCCAATCAAGAAATGGGCAGAGGACATGAACAGACATTTCTGCAAAGAAGACACCCAGATGGCCAACAGAGACATGAAAAAGTGGTCGGCATCAGGGAAATACAAATCAAAACCACAATGAGATACCATCTCATACCAGTCAGAATGGCTAAAATTAATAAGTCAGGAAATGACAGATGTTGGAGAGGATGTGGAGAAAGGAGAACCCTCCTACACTGTTGGTGGGAATGCAAGCTGGTGCAGCCACTCTGGAAAATAGCACGGAGGTCAAGAATTTGAAAATAGAGCTACCTATGACCTAGCAATCACACTACTGGGTGTTTACCCTAAAGATACAAATGTAGTGATCCAAAGGGGCTCATGCACCTGAATGTTTATAGCAACAATGTCTACAATAGCCAAACTATGGAAAGAACCTAGATGTCCATCAACAGATGAATGGATAAATTAGAGGTGAGATATATACATATATATATATACCATTGTGGGGACACACACACACACACACACACACACACAATGGAATACTATGCAACCATCAAAAGAAATGAAATGTTGCCATTTGCAATGATGTGGATGGAATTAGAGGGTATTGTGCTGAGTGAAGTAAGTCGGTCAGAGAAAGACAATTATCATATGATCTCCCTGATATGAGGAATTTGAGAGGCAAAGTGGGGGGTTTGTGGGATAGGGAAGAAAAAAATGAAAGAAGATGAGATTGGGAGGAAGACAAACCATAAGAGACTCTTAATCTCATAAAACAAACTGAGGGTTTCTGGGGAAAGGGGGTATGGAGTGTGTGGTTGGGTTATGGACACTGGGTAGGGTATGTGCTATGGTGAGTGCTGTGAAGTGTATAAGCCTGATGATTCACAGACCTGTACCCCTGGGGCAAATAATACATTACATGTTAATTAAGAAAAATGATGGCACTTATCAAGGTTGCCCTCCGATGACTTCTAGGATTATTTTACTATCTTCACATACTTATGCATTTGGTAGAAAAATAGGTTTTAGAAAAAGCAATATATATTGCTTTTATATATATTATATAATATATATAAATATAAATATTATTATATATAATAATATAAATATAATATATAATTAATTATATTATATTAAATATAATATAAATATTAATATAATTTTATTATATATTATAATATTTATATTTATATATTTATATATAATATATATTTATATATATTTGTATAAGTATGTGATTGATATATCTACCTATCTATCTATCTGTCTTGGGGAAGACTGGGGAGAATATCAGAAATTGAGTATACACATCTTGCTTTAAAAAGTAAGCAAATTTAACATATCTAGCAAGTGAAGATTCTTTTTGAGATACCATGATTTCCACTTCCATGCAGTTTAAGTTTCTGAAAGAGATGCTGTTCCTAGTTACTGAGACAGGGCCTTGGTCTTACCTACTATTTTTCTTTTCTTGTTTTTGTTGATTTTCTCAATGCTAGAGTCAATGTTGACACCATGGTCCTCCAAAGCAGAGGAGAGATGTCAATTCTACTGTCTTTTCCACAGATTTCTTAACCTTCAGACTTGGACATCCACTGTGGTTTGGAGGAATCTTAGCATTAGTAAAGCATCTCTTTACTAATTAATTTTGGGTACATATTTTTCCAGATTACATAAAAATTATATCGTGATGTGACTGTAGAATTTTAGTTGGACATAAAACAGGAAATGGATGGGAATATCTAAATTATTGTTTTTAGTGTTCTAAGGCACCATCACTTACCAATGTAATAATAGTAAGAATAGGAAAGAAGAAGCAATGCTTGAATGTTATTTTACTTTTTTCCTTCCTATCTGCTTAAAAAAGGACTATTTCTAACTCATACCTTTTCTGTTAATACTTGATATTGTTTCCTGGTCTATCCAATACCAAGCTTCTCACATCTTTTTTCCCCTCTTAAGAATTAGTTTGACAATATGCCTATCAATTTCTGACTAGTGGCATATGTTTCTATCATATTAATTTGAAATCTTTTCCTCTTCTGTAGAGTTAAGATTTTCCCTTTCATCTATAGCACATCTTGTAGATCTTGCCCAAGGTCACACTGCAAATCCAGAAGCCATACATATGCAATGCTATTATTATAGTTCAGCTATGTAATGTAAACCAATTTGTTTTTCTTATGTGCTATGGAGATACAACTGAAATGACAAACTGATAGACAGTCAGCTCTACTCCACAGGGTCCTGATTATAGCACCATCAACTTTTTCCCTTTTTGTTAGTTCTGCCAACTATTTGTTAAATTTACTGGAGTGCCTTCTGTTTGTTTCATTTGCCATTTTTTTTTTCTGTAACTAAAAAAATTCAGAAGCATCATAGGATTTTCATAAAATAATAAAATACAATGGCCTGAACAGATTACATGCTACGTAATTGAGAGACAAATTCTAGGTCACTAATTTCAGTTCAAAATTAACATGCCTTACAGACCTCATAATGCTTTTTAATACCTCTGTCTTTAGCAACTCAAAAAGCTTTACAATCTTCAGGTGATTCTTACACAAAATGTGTGGCAGACAGATGGCTAATTTAACTTACAAGGAAAGGAAAATGCAGGGAAATTAAAAGCTAACCTGACCCACTTAAAGAACCACTGAAAAAAAGTAATAACAAATGTGATTCCACTCTCTTTGTATTTTTTTTTAATTCTATGATGTTATATTTATAGCACATGTAATCATTGCTGCCTAATAGCTTTGTCCCCAGATACTGCTACTTACTCCACCATTGAGTAGAATGGTGTGGGTAAAACGAAGCTGAAGGCATGTTTTGGTAAGTTTCTAATGTTTTGGTAAAGTTTCCAATTTTGGAACCCCTTGGTAAATGCACTTGGCGCCAATCCACAGGTAACACAACAGTCTTCATATGACAAAATACATAAATACAATTTTACCATGATGGGCTTTTTTGCAAATATGAATCCAGAGAATACAACACAAGCTTAGGGAGGCAATGTGAAGGGCATTTCTCTTCTGTCTGAAAGTTTTCCATAGTTTCCAAATGTTCCATCACAAAATTGTTTAAAGATAATAAAAATCACCTCCTATCATCCTTCCTTTTTTTAGAATTTTCCGTAGAGGTGATTCATTAAGATCAATGTAGCTGGGAATGAATATATGTGCACACACACACACACACCACACTAAAATTTAAAATCACTTTATATCTATTTGTGACATTTTAATACAAGCGTTTTCTACCCAGAATCTCTCTGTATTATTCTTGGGATGTCACTTTTTAAATTTAGCAAATCATGCAATAAAAAGTGAAAGCACATTCTATCAGGCAACGGAGACAGGAGTTCATCGAGTACATCTAAGCAGAGAAAGTAAGGATAGGTATTTGTCACTCAAAGGATTTAATTTCCTGACTTCTGAAAGTATTTCTGAGAAGGAAAAAGGAGCAAAATCCTGTTGTCAGATGTGCTGCTAAGTTGCCATCCAAGCAGTCTGGAGACGTCTCGTCTCGAGTGCTTTCTAAAGGAACATCCTGTTCAAATAATGATTATGTACCCACAGTCATCCTCACATAGGAAAAGGTTTATCATGACTCATTTATGTCCTTGGAAAAATCTATCAACATCTCAATTTATGTTAAGCTGAGATGAATTAAGAAGAATTTGTGACACAAATGAGCCACAGCAGCGGACACTTGGCGATCAGACCGGCTAATATTGTTAGTATTAGTAAATCAACTAATCTAGTATTATTAGTATTAATAGCCTTTCAGACTTCGATGGACGTACCACATCTACAGCAGGAGTCCCTTAGGTCCTCGAGAGGGGTTCAGGGGTCTGTCTGCAAGACAGCTGGGGCCACTGAAAATCATGGGTGATGTGCAAGTCTTCACGTTCTCATTAACCCTAAGGTTGCACACATCTCACACACCAAAGCAAAGAGGAAATTCCAAAGTCTAATTCTTCAGACTTCTCCTCTCCTTAACCCTACATCTTATTCACACAATAACTCAAATGGTTTTTCCGATTTGTCACTTTAATCCTCCTTCTAGCTCTACTCTTCCCGCGCTAAATTCAGCCCACGTGTCTGCCAAGATGTATCGATTCATCCCATCTCACTTTTTTGTATGCACGGAAACCAAAGACGTTCTTATTTTCCATCTCTGCCACTTTCCAACTCCATTCCGCACCGCCAACCCTGCTTCTCAGATTAGTTCATGAGCTTACAAGGACAGGCTCTGGGAGTCTGTTTTCCTCACACCCCTCTTTCCAGTCATTGGAATTCAGAGAGCGATCTTCTTCTGCCAGCTTTTACAGGGATCAGGGAAAATGACTGAAAAGCTGGGCATGTAAGGTAGTTTCTGATATGCAAATGTGCAGAGCTGTTCTGTCCTTTCCGAAGGACAGTCTTGTCCTCCCTCAGACTGAGCCTGAGGAAAGAGAGGAGCGTGCCGAATGTAATTAGGACGTCGGTATGAATTTGTTTAATCGTCTATCCCACAGGAGGCCTCGAGTAAGAGGAAGGGTATACATACAATCTGGCAAAAAAGAAAGGAGTGATATGCTTTTCTGTAACTTCTTTACTTTCCCAGTGGCTTCTGGACCGAGTCATGAATGATGAGGATTTCTCATCCAAAAACGTGGCTGCTTAAGGATATCTTTAAGATAGTATCTGCTTCAAAAATCCTGATGATTCTTGTCCAGTTTCCAAGTGCCGGAAAGAGGCAGGGAATAGAGAGGAGCAGAGGAGTTGGAGGAGGAGAGCTGTCTCACTAGCAGAAAAATGCCTGACCGGTTTGCTTCTTGAGTCGGAGACTCTGTTGTCTTTGGCAAGTGAAGGAAGATGGGAGGATGAGCCGAGTATGCCCTGGAAAAGAACGACAAAATCTGGAAGGATCTGGGCCTCTGCTGATACACTGCCCTCCTTCTGGGATTCTTCCCTGGTTTCTCGAATGGGTCAAATTTGACTGGGGTCACCTCATTTGCACAGGAAGGACACCATAGACTGTTGGCCTTATTAGGACGGCCTTGGGGGATTTACTCAGCTCCCACAGGAGGGCAGGGCTGGTTCTTATGAACCAAGGTCTCTCTGGAGTGAAAATTGGGTGCTGCATTTTCAAGGACTAATCAGATGACTCATCAAAGGAGAGCAAGGAAGGGATTGCACACGTGTGCATAAACACAGCTGCACAGCTCCGTCTGCACTGGAGCAGAAGGAAGAGGAATCCTCCAGAAGAAAGTAAGGGGAAAGGCAGGACAGTCAACCACTGACAGGTCATTTTCATGGGAGTCTTAAACCACAACGTGAAGGGAACAGGTGAGTCTCCCACCGTACTAAAGATTTTTGGTTATTTACTGCCATTGGCAGATCAGTCTTTTTGATTGGGTCCATGAGCAAGGACACATCAGTGGCTTGCTAGAGGACAGAGTGATAAATCAGGAGGAGACAGAAGGGGAAGATGGAAATGATACAGCAGTGGGCCTGGTTTGATCTCTGACTGATGCTATCATTTGGGAAAAAGCACCAGGTCAGTCCAAGTTTTGTCTGCTACAGTGGGCCACAGACTTACGTCTTGCCAGCAACCTAGAATTCTCTCCAAGTGGGTTTCCATAAATTCTTCTAAAGGTGGGATGGCACAGCTATCATGTCATGGAGCCCAACACCTGGTTTCCATATTCTACTTGTCAACTCACTGACCATTCAGTACCTCAGGTAAGCCGACATCACTTACCCTCAGAGTCTAGTTCCTTTTTTTTTATTTTTTTGAGATTTTATTTATTTATTTGACAGAGAGAGAGACACACACAGCGAGAGATGAAACACAAGCAGAGGGAGTGGGAGAGGGAGAAGCAGGCTTCCTGCTGAGCAGGGAGCCCGATGCAGGGCTCGATCCCAGGACCATGGGATCATGACCTGAGATAAAGGCAGAAACTTAACAACTGAGCCACCCAGGTAGCCCAAGAATCTGGTTCCTGCACCCAGCACCCTAGAATAGGCTATCCCAATCGTCCTGCTTTTGTGACAAGCCTTTTAGGTCCTAATTTCTCATTTATAGCTCAGTATCTACTCTCTGTCTAGTCTATCTCCCTTTTGGAAATCTTGGCTATATCTCGAAGGCCTCCTCTTGGAGTCATCAATAACCCTGGGGGCAGGGGGTTGAAGGGAAGAAACATGACAATTTTTTCAGTGGTTACTTTATAAACAGAGCCAAGAATGGAGGACAATTAGTCTTTTCGTGTCTCCAGTTACAGATTTTGCTTTCTTTTTTCCTCAGTGTCAATTCCCAACATTGTATGAGAAAAGCCTTTCGTGATGATGAAGTTAACAGACTGCCTTCGGTGTCAAAGACTGCCTTTGGTGGGGTTGCGGTAATGGAGAGATTATCACAACACAAGTACACAGCCAATGGGAGATGCTAATGAGTATCTTCTGGACCAGGCAAAATTGAACGAATATCCCATCAAAGGAGAGACAATTCATAGGTTCAACAACTGAGCGTAGACATCAGAAAGAAATGGACTATTGCAGCTATATGACTTGAAAGAAGAGACACAATATAAGTGAGCCTTCCCTTCTTAAAATTTGCCAGTTGTTTTAACTCAAGAAAAAGACTAATTATGGGGTCTTATAATGCCCACTACTGTGTGCAGGGACTTTGGCTCACTCCTGCCCCCATAAAGCAGGAAGGTCACATTTTTCTGGTAGGACCTGGGAATTTTGTCCCAGGTTCCCTTCTTACAGATGGTCGACCAGCCTTTCCTCGCAGCCTGGGAGCTGCGGTGGGGGCGCAGGGGTGCAGGGCAAGGTGCTGCCTGAAGACCACTGATAAGGTGACTACCTTACTTACGTGCAAACTGGGGTGCTTCTGAGAGCGCGAATGCATGCTAATCAGGAAGACACCAGGACGATCAGTATATCGGGATAGGATATCAGATACGGAAAATAGGGGTGGAGTCAGAACGGACAGAATGAGAATAAGTAGGAAGATCCTCGTGAATACCAAGGCTACTGTCTGAGCCTACCACCACTTCAAGTTGCCAAGGATAAATCTGTCGGATGCTTCTGCAAGCTGGGAAAGAGACAGGGGTGGTCACCCCAGGATCCATGCCTCACTCCTGTACAGTAATGGAACTTCCAAGTAGGCCCATATCAGCTAAAGTTGGTCATTTTTGTGTGCTGTTCTTCCTAGCAGCTCTCTCGCAGCTAGCTTTGGCCAAATGACTGCATTTTACCTGGAGGGAAGTTAGTGAAATCATGTGTGCTGAACCTGGTTGGTGTCCCTAGAAGGGATAGCACATTTGCTCCCCTTTCCCTTGCATTGTTACTTCAGAGTGGAAGGAAGGCAAGTTGGAGTAAGCTGGAGGTCTTAGACCGGGACAAGATGGCATAAGCCTGGATCCCTAAGGCCCCGACATCTGAGCCCTGGACAAAGAGTGGTCTCTGTCCAGCAGCTGGATGTGTCTCCTCACTGACCCAGGGGGCCTTCACTTTGGTCTCCTCACTGGAGGCAGACTCCTGACCTAGCTCCTTCCCATCCACGGTGATTGGGCTACAGGAGAGGGGTCGGCCAATTCCAATTCATTAGCCAGCACAAAGCATATGTCGTTACAGACTGCTACGTTCTGATCATTTCCTGAGCTGTACCCTAGATTTTTAAAACCTATGGGGCACCTGGGTGGCTCAGTCGGTTAAGGGACTGCCTTCAGCTCAGGTTATGATCCCAGGTCCTGGGATGGAGCCCTAGATCGGGTTCCTTGTTCCGCGGGAAGCCTGCTTCTCCCCTGCTTCTCCCCTCCCATTCTTCCTGCTTGCACTTGCTTTCTGGCTCTCTGGCTCTCTGTCAAGCAAATAAATAAAATCTTAAAACAAAACAAAACAAAAATAGATTTTTAAAACCTTAAAAAAATAATAATAAAGGGTCATTTGTGGCCACAAGAGTCTTTCTCTCCCAGCTAGCAATGGATTGTTCTCCTTCTGAAGTTTTAAGGTTCCTGACATAGGGAATGTCCAAAACAGAGGACTACCTCTGGATCACCCTGGCCTTCCTCTCAGAGTGTACTTGCCGGAAATAAGATTAATAATAAATACATCTGGCTAATTTATTTACATGGGCTTCCTGTGAATAGTTAGCTTTCGGTGTGCATCGCAATGGTCCTTGTAGTTTTAAGACCACAGCACTTAACAGACAAGAAAGAAGAAGCCCCGTGGCAGCCGAGGGAATGGACACGCCTCCTTCCCGCGAGGCTGTCAGAGGAGACAATGGCCACGGCCAGAGTGGCACTTGCTAGCTCCCAAATCTGACTTGCATCTGGAGGAGACAGCAGAGCCAAGTCCAGGTGGCCTGAACAATAGCTCTGCCTCCAGCTCCCGGTAAAGCCTGTCTCCCCGCACAGGCCTACATTATCCCCTCAAAGGAAGAGGCTGGTTTATCAGGGTCAAGTCTACTCATGGGGTGACATAAGCCTGAAGACGAAAAGGCAGTGGTGGAAGAATTCCTCTGCCTCCCACCTCCTGACGGAGCACCTGGCAGGGACGGCGATGGGAAGGTCCCCGAGACACATGGGGCGTCATACCTGCTCTGTGGACCCCTTCACGTCCGTAAGCTCGGGTCCAGCTCCCAGGCCTCGCATCCAGAGCCCGTCTCTGGTCTCTCTCTATCAACGTGTCCCCTGGCCCGTGTGGCTGCAGACCGCCTCTGCCATGGAAGGAAGGAAGACACTCCCACAAGGTGGGCTTCATCTTGGAAGGGGTGTTGGGACCAGTGAAAGGAAGAGTGAGCTCTTCTGAGGGAAGCCTGACAACCTGAGCACTGTTTCTGGGGGAGTTTTATCAGTCTGTTGGCAAAATGGGACTAGTGTCCATCTACCCACCCAACCCAAGTGATCCCACTGGACAAGTGAAAAGGGCCAAGCAGAGACCAGGGAGCCCGCGCACAGCTCCCTGGCTCCCTGTCTGCGTTAGTTCAGTGAGGGGAGAGCCTGATCCTCTCTGGAGAAGGCCCAATGTTCAGCCAAGTCCTAAATTTCTCAAATGGTACAGTGGATGTTCACTTATAGGTAACATAACATCACGTAATTTCTTCTAAACTGTCTAAAGTATCGAGATTATCTAACCGAGCACAAAAGCTCGGGGCAGCTGGGAAAGGGAGGAGAGCCGGTGGTAGAGCCACGATGCTCAAGCCTCACTGGGCCAGACTTGGCCCAGCCACGGCAGACTGAGCCCCGTTGAACGAATCATACAGAAGCCGGATGAAGCTACTGCTGCAACCCACAAAAACAGAGAGCGTGCTCTTGAGCTCCAGAAAGAAAGGGCGACCTGGAACTCCGGAGAGGGGCCAGGATGCAGGACTGGGTGAGAAATATGTCCACATGCCCCGTTGCTAGTTGACAGCTAGTTGTTCTCTGCCCCAGCATCCGCTCAGTCGGGAGCCCACACTGGCTTCAGCAGAATGAGTCACAGCCCACGTGTATGCTATCCTTCATGAGCTGGACCTTGTGGAGCACTGAGACCACAGAAACTTAAAATGTTTGAACCCATTTGAAAACATGTGGATAATTCTTCTCCTTATTGATTCGCACTGGTTTTACGTTCTGTCATTAACTAAGTTGTAAACTGTGGGGCTCTTACAATACGGCAATAATAAATGTCCTCATTTACCCAACTGACTAGGGTGCAGTGAAATATCCCAGCTAACTGTCGGAGAGTCAAAGCCGACACTCACGCCCATGAGAATATTTAAAGGACTGTTTCCGGTACAATCTCAATGGCTTGTATTTATTTATCGTATCACGTACAGTGTGTTGGCCTAATCTCGTGGTACTTGGTGTGGTATTTTAAGTAGTTTCTGTTTGGGAATGATTTTTGTTGTTGTTTTTTGTTTTAAGCTTGGAGAGAAGTGGAGACCTATTTTTATTTTTAAGCAATTAGGATTGAAGCAATCATCGGGGAAAAAGATCACCTGCACCTGTACAATTTGGAACCTTCCCCAAGATGCTTGAACCAGATATAAAAGAATAAGTAAGGAAATAAGGAATAAATACTGCTAAGTCTGTGGGGCGGGGGTAGATGTACCCCAGTCTATACATACGGCTTCATATGGCCTGTGTAACTTGATACGTTAAGGGGGGGGGGGATTAGCTCTCATATCAGAACAAAGGTCAAAAGAAATAGAATTAAATTGGAAACATACAGGTGAGTAGTGTCTTGGGGAAAAAGAGAATTTCCTCTTTGGAAAAAGCTAATAGACCCCACTCTACTTTATCTTGAATACTCACATGTCTGTGCAGGCTACTTCCACAACTGGGGCAGGGGAAATCAATATAACTCAGGGACATCCTTATTCAAGAAAAAAATCCCAAAAAGGAAGTGTATTTTCAGAGGCATTTAGGGAGACCATTAAAAAAGATGAAATGAAGATATTAAGCTATTAATTGCCAGACTGTATGATAATTAACACACACACACAATAATTACCATCATTCAAATAAAAATGCTCAAGATATATAAATGGTATATAAATGTCTGGGAGTTCACAGAGGTTTGAAGCAGATAAAGCGTGCAGAACAACATCTCTGGCAGCTAACGTAAGTAAAGTGACTGAGGTCTCTAATTGCACGAGCCATTAGCGGTTGGGAAATGAGGAGAAATACACTCAAACTGTGGTTCTCAGGCCAGACTCGATATGAGAATTTTTTAGGTTAAAGCGTTAGGTGAAATAATTTCTTAGGTTAAAATCAAAGCTTCGAGAGGGGAGTTGAAGCCACTTAGCCACTGCAGTGCGAATCCTCCCATTCTCCAAACACTGCAGGGGAGTCTGTGCCCCTGTTACTGAGAGGTTCTTTTTCTCTAGCAAGAAAGAATTCAAGGACAGAAGAGTGCGGTGAGGTACACAGCTCAGCTTTGCTCAAAGTGAGAGCACACTCATGGTGCGACAGCAGGCGGGCTGGAGAGGGCACCGTGTGTGTATGCGTGTGCATGTGTGTGTGCTGGGGAGGGGGCAGGGCAGGGTTGTCTTTTTTTGTGCATGCATAGGTCTTGGGACTTAGCAAGGGTGGATCCTAACTGAGGTTGCTTCCAGTACCCAATGGTCTCCTCCTCCTGGTCAGAAGGGGGAGTTTTTGTCCTGGTATGGTCCCTAGTGGGGACGGGTTGTGGGGGGAAGTGGAGGTCAAGCCACAACGCAAACGAACTTGCTGGAGCTAAGCCCAGTCACCTTCTGCCCCACAGCAGCTGCTGTTGCACGGTACAGTGAGCCTAGGGCAGGGGCACCTGCACGGGGCCCAAAGCGTTACCTCCCTGACTCCCTTCCTGTCTCTCTCGGACGCCTCCACAAAACATGCAGTTAGCAGTGTCACTCCCCTGGAAGGGGTGGCAAAAATGAAGAAAGAAACGAAAGAAAATAACCTACCCGTGTGTGCGTGCGGGAAGAGGCAGAGAGAAAGGGATGACCTGGGAAGATTTACTGGGACTGGACAATGAGCAGAACCTCCCCACACCCCCCGCCACACACATGCTCACACAAGCACATGCACACACACACGCCTGTGCCCACACACACACCCCTCCACATGTTCCCACTTGTTGTTGTTATTGTCTCTCTTGATTCTTGGGTGTAGTAACCTGGGGCAGAGGTGTGGGGGGACTTTCTGGGAAAAAGGAGATGAGCCCGATTTCCCGGTCTGTTCAGTTTGTACGTATCCATCCACAGTCTCTACTGAGACACTGAGTTGGAAGTTCCCAGGATGGCTCAGGGCTGATAGGTCATTAAGTCAACAAAGTTCCCTGGGACGGGAGCCCACAGTCTCCTCTGACGCCCAGACTGGCTCAGGTGTGTTTCCTCCTGTCCAACATGCATGGCCACAGCAAGGGTGCAGCACCCACCACAGTAAAATGCTGGATGTTAGAGGCTGCCGACCACCGGCATCACGTGCCTGTGGCTAAAGTCAGCATGCGAACACCTTCTCACCATCAGGACATCAAAACACGTAACACATATGTTCCCATTTCCAGACTCTGTTTAGAGGGAGCCAAGGCCCTCGACACTAGGCTTACGTCCTTTTTCTTCTTCTTTTTTTCTTTTTTAAGATTTACTTTTTTATTTTAGAAAGAGAGAGTGTGTGTGAGCAGTGGGGAAGGAGCAGAGGGAGAGAGAGCATCTCTAGCAGACTTTCCACTGAGCGCAGAGCCCCACAGGGGCTTAATCCCAGGACCCTGGGATCATGACTGGAGACAAAACCAAGAGTAAGATCCAGACCAACTGTGTTCCCCGGTGCCCCAAAACTTCTGTCTCTCTAGACTGACTACAGCAGGGTTTTTCAGCAGCAGCCTCGTTCTGGGCCCTTTTCCACTATAATTTTTCATCGTCTCCAAAGTTAGGATCAATGCATCCTAAATTTCTCATGACAGCCACGAATCTAAAACTGTAAATGGAAATTATTACAGTACCTCCTCATACCATTTAATGTGGGGGAAAGAAAAGATACCCAGCCACCAAAGTAGATTATGATTTAAGAACCGAAGTCCTTTATGTGAGTAGGAACGACCCTAAACCCCGTTACACATTTTAGTATAAATTTAGTGGAAAGGCTTAGATTTGCAGAATATTAAATAGATCTTCATAGCCTTGATACTTTAAAAGAACTATTTTGTAGCAGGTCTCTCTTTGAGGTTTGTCTGATTTTTTTTTTCCATGGATAGACTGGAGTCACAGGTTTGAGGGAGATCTTTGTTTCTCTCGGGGGTTAAGATCTTTCTTAACCACAAGGGTTAAGCGCCATTCTCAGTGCTTTATACCATGGATACCACTCACCTTGATCACCTGGTTAAAGGGACACATTGTGGGTGTGTGTCACACACACATACATGTAAATTTGTATCTACATATACACACATGCATGTATACAGCACTACAAAGGTCTAGACGTGTGTGCTGGATTTCTCCACTGAAAATTTCCTATTTGCCATACTGTCCATGTCCTTGAGGAAAGACTACCTACATATATGATTTGAGTTTTTCTGTAAGGAAAATTTGCCTTTTTCCTCTTACTTATTTATGCATTCATTCATTTACCTCATTTTGGGCTCATGGATGCCTATTGAATTCTTTGGGTTGTAATCTAGCTCATTACTCATTTTGAAAAAAACACTTTTTTATGTTTGATTTGTCTAAGTTGGAATCTGAATAAAGTATCCTTTGTATTTGATTATACTTAAATCCTTTACAAATATATATAGAAAAACTCCTCTTAAAGTTCAATGGACTTTTTAAGAAATTGAGTAAATTGACCTATAGAAAATCCCTTATGCTATATTTGACTGACTGCTTGCTTATGTTGAACAAGTTCCTCTGTGACCCCAGATTTCCTGCATGCTGGAAATCAATTCTAAAGTCTTGATTAGCTGCAAGGGAATTTATTTTCCAAAACTGTTTCTTGGGTTGTGCGGAGTACTTCCTACTGTGTCATATAGGAAGCTACATCGTGTCTGGAATGCCTCAGCTTTGACAATGTTAACAATGACTGACTGGCAGGTTCACATGATGGCAGTTTCCTTGTTTCTTTTTTAAAGATCGTGGGTTTACGGGGCACCTGGGTGGCTCAGTGGGTTAAGCCTCTGCCTTCAGCTCAGGTCATGATCTCAGGGTCCTGGGATCGAGCCCTGCACTTGGGAGGGGGGTGGTCTCTGCTCAGCAGGGAGCCTGCTTCCCCCTCTTTCTCTGCCTGCCTCTCTGCCTACTTGTGATCTCTATCTGACAAATAAATAAATAAAATCTTTTTTAAAAAAATAGAGACCGAGGGTTTTGAGGGGAGAAGGATGGGGGAATGGGTGAACCTGGTGGTGGGTATTATGGAGGGCACAGATTGCATACTGAGGGTGATGCATAAACAATGAATCCTGGAACACTGAAAAAAAAAAAAAAAAGAATTACAAAAAAATAAATAAATAAAGATCGCTGTCAAGCTTTAGTGCTTGATTTTTGCCCTTCACTGCCATTGCCAAGATATATCTTTCATTACCACTCATGAAATGGTGGTTTTTCTATTAATCAGTTAAATTCTTTTTAATATAAGAATTACCCCTCATACACTAGCCTAATTTGGTTATCCTGAAATATTTCAATTACCTTGAAATAATTCATATAGGAAAAAGAAGACAAAGGGTTAATCTGTTTCCCTTTAATTATCAAACATCAGAATAATTAATGAGTGCTTAGTTAACTAACTGGTGATCAAGAATCTTGTTTTGTTTTTCCTACTCCTTAAAAAAAATTGGTGCACACTGATTGTTTTAGATACATTCCATGTTTTTAAATCATTTGAAGACATCATATTTTTGAAGCAAAAATTTCCCACCCTTGACCTGTGGGAGTGTCTCAAGTTGGCTCCCTGTGTCTCTTCAGCATGACCATGTGTGACCTTCTGTGCTTTCTGGCTCAAGAAGACATCCCACAATCATTTACATTCCCTGTCCCTGACCTGGGATCAGCTATTTCTAGAAGGAGGCCTTATTGCTGTTAGTGGAAAATGGTATTTAAAAATGATATCTGGATATTAGAGATGACCATTGCCACTAGACTGGCATGGCTTCTAGACCTTTGCACAGAACTGGGAAACATGCATTTCATTAAAATTGAAGATAGGATGAACTCACAGTGATATTTACAAATCATATTTGAGATTCCAAAGTGTTTACTTAATATATTTGTTTTTCTATTCACAACCTTTTCTTTTATCCTGAAAATATTGGTGGCAACAACCACGACATAATTATGTATCCTTTATCTTACAATATACTGTAAAATGCACTCAAAATAATCAAATTATATCACTCCTTACAGTTTCCTTATGCCCTCATCTCCCAGATTTGAAATACTACACATTATTTTGTCATGAATTCTTCAAAATCTATGTTCATAGATTAAGGAAATATTCTGGATGTGATTTAGAGTGTGAATTAAGGTTAATGTGGCCTAAGACTGCATTGAGTTGTCCTAGCTCCCATTAAATTTATGAGAAAAAAATAGCCCAGAACTTTTAGTCTACACAAAAGCTATTTCCAAAGTTGTCCATCCATCAGTGGAACCACCGAGTACATGCATCACTGGCCCCAACTTAGGCAGCTTTGAGTTCTGTATCATGGATAAACAACTCACATGTCCAAATTCCCTAGGAGTCAGTAAAAATCTTTAAGAACAAGAACAATATTTTATTCTCGTTTTGAATCCCCAGATCCTAATTCACTGCCGGACATTTATTAGACACTCTATAAATATGTCTTTACGGAACGAAAATAAATCAGGGTACATATTATGATTAAACTCAGTAACTCATATTTATCCCTCCTACATTTATCTTCATGGCTTAATTTTGAATGTTAAATTAATTGCCTTACATCCTTAGGTATTTTTCTAAGTTATTTTTCATCATTAACTTGCTCTGTTTATCATTTGTTCTTCCTTTCACTCTAAAACATTCATATTTTACAATATATACTTAGGGCCCTTTAGACAGCAACCATTGTTTGAGGTCAATGAAACCTCAAACTGAAGGTCACGCTTTCCCGGGGGGCTCATTCAGGAACAGAGAGAGACAGTCAAGAAGCAAACAACAGAAAAGTACTGGTTACCAGTAAGTCCTTGGAAGGAAACCAGTTTACCTCGATAAGCTTGTTTCCACATTGATCTAGAGCAAGCATTCTCTCTTTAAAAGGAAATGTCTATTTTCACCCATGCCACTGTGGTTTACCTCCTTTCCATCTTTCTGCTGCTCTCTAAGCCTATCATGCCCCTTCCCTTTTTTGGACTTCCACCTGAAACAACTTAGGTGTTGGCCTTGAAAGAGGGAGTTTCAGTTTGATTTCCACCAGAGACGAGCAACGTGACTTCCTGAAAGAGCATGAGCCCATCCGTAACGCGGGGATCCAGCACCCACTTCTCCTGGGGACGTTGACTCAGCAGGACCCTACTGTATGGACAGCGTCCATCACAACACCTGGCACTCCGTCGGGGCTCCTTAAATGCAGCGCCCTTTCTTCCTTCACCCCTGCATCCAAACCCCAGCCATTCTACAGAGCCCAGAGATTTTAAATCCCTCCTCCTCTTTGGAATCCCTGTCCTAGCCCTCCTCATCCCCCCTACAGCTAGTGGATTCTCCACTCTCCTCTGCTACCATACATTTTTTCTTGTGCTTACGCTTTTGTTTCCCCCGCCTATTGTAAGCCTTTTGAAAGCAGATCCTTCCACACCACGATCCTCCTTCTGTTCTCCAAAAACCTGGCATGGTGCTCCAGAGGAAGCGGCTCGTGCTACTACAGAGAGCTGGCCCAGGGACGGGGAAGACCGAGATTTTCTTCCAGCCTCATCTCACTGCTCTGGCAAGTAGGCTGGCTCATTACTCATCAGATGAGGATGCTATGACTCGCCTGCCTTCCCACTTACAAGGTGGCTGTAAGGACACAGTGTAAAAAGTACAAAAGGAAGCATCTGGCCTAACACTTGCCTCCGGGGCTGTATAAAATAATAACGCTAATCTAAATCTAACCATCAACGCGACGTGTTCAGCTCTCACTAGCTGCCGGACATCTGCCGAGCGACCCGCACCCGCCTTCTGACAGGCAGCCTGGCATCAGGAGGAACCAGGTTCAGTTGCCAGGCTACCTGGGTTTGAACTCCGGCTCTGCCACTTACTTCTGGTATGACCTTGGGAGAGTCATTTAACCTTTCTGTGTCTTGGTTTTCTCATCTGTAAAATGGACTTAACGATATCACCTCCTGCACAGGAACGTCCTATTACATTAATAAACAATTGAAACAAGCCTGCTATATAAGTGCTCATTAAACACTACATCACTTAACTCACAGGCCAACGTTTACGTTACTATTATCCCCATTTCGTAGTTAAAGCAACCGACGTCAAGTCCAGAGGGATGCACTTCTGTTACCCACCTGTGTCTAACTCACAGTGTGGTGACGCCCAGTGTGAGGTGAGGATCGGAGCAACATTCGGCAATGTCTGGACACACTTTTGGTTGTCACAGCTGGGGAGTGCTACTGGCCTCCCGTGGGGAAAAATGAGCAACGTCACCCAACCTACCAGAAGGCAAGGGGCAACCCCTACAACAAAGACTTAGCTGGCCCCAAACGTTACTAAGATTTCCAGATTAAAAAAGAAAGTCACCTAAGTCTGATTCCTGCTAAGGTGAACTGGAGCCTCTGGTAGATCAGAGGTCTCACCTTTGTGGAAGGTTCTGGACAGGCGTTTTGTGCGGCCTGCCTTTTATCTGTGGCGGTCAGCTCACTGACCAGGAAAGCTGGGAGGAGTGCCCGTGGGTTTGGGAGTTCGTAATAAACCCAACCGACTTAATTTTCAGTTTAGCAAACTCCCCATGTCAGTGTTTAATTCTCCTCCTTCATTCTTTATTTGTTCCGGCTTTACTAAGACACTGACATGTAACACAATGTAGGTTTAAAACGTACAATGTGATTATATTTATATATATATGGCCACAGTATGTTTAGTTAATACATCTGTCACCTCACATCGTCATCTTTCTGTGTGTACGTGAGAGCATTTAAAATCTACTCTTAGCAACTTTCAAATATATAATACTGGGCTGTTAACTGTACTCACCAAGCTGCACATCAGATCCCCAGAACTTGGTTATTTTATAACTAAAAGTTTGTATCCTTTGATCGACATCTCATTTCCCCCACTCCTGAGCCCCAGGCAACCAAGAGTCTACTCTGTCTCTCAGAGGATGAGGTAATGGGGGTCTACAGCCAGGTGTTCAGCTGGGTTTTCCTGATGTTTCAGAGGGAAACATAAATGCCAGGAAGGTGTGTGACCTCATTTTCCGAGTTTGGTTGGGTTTTTTTTTGTTTTTTTGTTTTTTGTTTTTTTTTTTAATCTTCCCTGAACGCTCAAATGTCCAAACGTGACTGAAGTTCAGAACCTGCTTCACAAGATAACCATGAACGGGCTGCTGTCCTTAAATAAGAGAAATTAAAATGACATGAATACATCATTGATCCTGATTTCCACGGACATAGTCATCAAGCCAAGAGCTCAGGTCAAGCTCCCTGGGCCCTGCCTGGGGACTGAGCAAAGCAGGACAAGAACAGCCTGGGTAAGTGTAGCCTTGTCTCAACGTGGCTGGGTTAGAGTTCTGGGTGTAGGCATCGATGGGCTGAGAGAGAAGTGGAGGCATCTTGGGCATGGTGAGTCATTCTTTAGATACCTAGCCAATAAAGGGAAATACAGAAAAAGGAGCACCCAGTATTGAGGGGATAGAGTGGGATTTCTTTCTTTCTTTTTTTTTTAATTTTATTTATTTATTTGACACACAGAGAGAGATCACAAGCAGGCAGAGAGGCAGGCAGAGAGAGAAGGGGAAGCAGGCTCCCCGCTGAGCAGAAATCCTAATGTGGGGCTCGATCGCAGGACCCTGAGATCATGACCTGAGCCGAAGGCAGAGACTTAACTGAGCCACCCAGGAGCCCTAGAGTGAGATTTCTTAAGGTGTTTATGAGTCTCAACATACCTGTGCTTCTAAGAGATAAGAAACTAATGGAAAAAAAGGAAAATATTTGTTAACCCAGTATCTGAGGGCACACTTAATAATGCGCTAGACATGCTAAGTGGAAAGGTGCTGAACAGAGGAGAGAGAAGTAGAGATAAAGGGAAACACTGCGACAGTAGCCAGGACCCGTGACTTGTCTGACACTGTAGTTTGCCAAGGGCTCTGTGCCAGCCACGTGTTTACTGACTGTATCTGTAGGACAGATTCCATCCTCGCTTACAAGGTGGGATTCTCTTTAGGTAAGATTCCTCAGTTCCGCTAAAGGGGTGTCTCAGCTTGCCTGTATCTGTGCCAGGCATCTGCTTTCCTATTCACTGACCAGGGAACACACGGCTCGACAGCTCTTGACCACGTGTGCCCTCGTCCCTCCGGCTCCCCATCCACCTGCCACAGAGCGGGCGGACCTGCTCTCTCCGTTCCCCTTTACTTTGTCCCTACAAAGTTCTTCCCGTCCTCTGCTTCAGGCCTGGCCGTATCTTAATCTTTGTTTGAAGTCTTGATGAGGGGGTAGCACTTCAGTCCTACAGAAATAATTGGAAAGACTTCACTCTGAACTCCCCAAGGAAATACAAGGCAAAGACCTTTCCTTTGGTAACGGACGGTATGCCCTTGTGGTTCACGATGGTTCCTGGAGAGATACTCCAAGAGCTTCCCCCTAGTTTCCTGTCTCTTCACAGGTTGTAGGTATGTTTTTAAGCCATTTCTCTTCCAACACGCACCCGCCCCCCCCATCCCTAAAATAAACAACATAAGTTTTTGGATAATGATGGAACCAATATGCCATCTCTTCTGCACAAACCAAGGACTATTCATTTCCCTACTTTTTGGTTTTCTGTTGATTTGTTGTAATTGTTTTAATATTACAATCAGAAGTCTTAGAAATGTTTCTCATGCACTTCATTGTACGAGATCCAACACTTCCGCTCCAGGAAGCCTACGAAATACTCATGGCAACAGGTAAGAGGGCACAAAATAGAGTGCTCAAGAAAATGTCTTTCCAAGACTGGAAACACGCTGTCCTCTAGTTTTCCAGAGACCACAGCCACAGTTCCTAAGCTGGCATGAACTCCACCTCTCCGGTCACAGCTCTCATCCCATTTCACTCAGTTCCCCATGCTCCGGTCACACTGGGCTTCTTCTAACAGAGCCCACGCACTCTCATTTCAAGAGCCATGTATTTAATTGATGGGAAAGCCCAGACATCTCGCCCCCAACCTTGCCAGGGGGAAGCAGTGTGTGAAACATGTAGGTCAAAATTTAATCTAATATTCTTTAAACGTACAGCTCCTGCCTCCCCTCTTTCGTCCCTTCCCTTATTCATTCATATCTTTTTTTCTCCCCCCAGTAGAAAGATGGAGTAACTACTGCCAATCACTCTTCCTCTCCTTGGGCATATAGAACTCGTGGCTCACATGGACTTGAGACTCTGGTGGGAAAGGAGTGGCAATCAGAAGTAAAAAGTAAGTGAAACGTTCGCAGACACTGGTAAGAGCTATAAGGAAAAAGAAAAAATGGTAACAGGAGAAGGCAGGTAGCAAAGACCGGAAGGCTACATAGATTCAGTGATGAGCTACAGTCATGCTAATGGCATGAAAGACAAAAGCCAGACTTACCTGACAGTAGGAGAAGAAAACCACAAGCAGAGAAGATAAGTGCAAAGTTCTCAAGGCAGCAAGAGGCATGGGGTGTTTGAAAAATACACAGGGAAACTGTTTATGTCATTGAACAAAAATGAAAGGAAGTCAATGTTTAGGCAGGGATTTGGTCATATGTGTCCTCAGATAGTGGAAAAACCACACAGATATTATTCTAAATGTGTAAGAATCTAGCGGAGCGTTTCATTCAGTGTCAAGTGCCCAGAAGGAAGAGTTAATTCACAGTGGCTCCTCAGAGAAGAGCTTGTAAAACTGTCCAATGGGCGTCTGTAATCATGTAAAATTGTCTGATGGGTGTCTGTAATCATGATGTAAGTTTTATTCTCGAGAATATTTACATGCATTTTCACTGAATCTTTGCACTCAAAGTCATTGTATTAAGGTGGAGAAAGTACAATGCATGAGCTTCGGAAATGAAGAAAGAGAAAGTCTTATGCACCTGTTAAAATTCTGACCATTCTGGTCACTGTTCGGGCAATGGAATACAGTGGGAGAGGAGCAGACACAGGTGTGTTTTCAGGTTATTTCAGTGATCCATATGGGAGACGACCAGTGGGACGAGGAGAGTAGCCGTGGGCATCGGAGAACTGGCACACAGTATGTAGTTCGGTAGTAGAGTCACCAGGATATGCTGGTGGAATGGATCTGGACATGAAGTAGGCAGAGGGTGGGGAAAAGAGTGGGGTGTAGAAGCACCTCTAAGTTTTCAGCTTGGCAAAAGAGTGGCTGATAGTGTCATTTATGAAGGAAGCAGAAACAGAAGAGAACGTCAGTGAGCATGGTTGAGTTTATCAAAAGTTCGGATGCATTGAATTCAAGATGCCTATCCCATATCTCAGAGTAAATGTTAAGAAGAGGGTTGATTACATAAATCTGGATATCAGAAGAACCAGAGACATAAAGTTGGGAGCTATCCGTTTAATGCCATGGGACTGGATGAGGTCAGTAAGGTGGGAAAAATAAAGGGGGTCCGGAGCAAAGGACCAGGACGACGTCCGTATCCTGAGAAGTGGAGACACCACTGAACTCTAGACTCCAATAACTCACCTCAATCAGTAGGACTGTGCTAGTTTTATCCTCACGTTCCACGGAAGAAGACTGAAGAACAGGGACATGACGAAATCTAAGTTCACATGGCTACTCGGTGGTAGAAAGAAAACTCAAGCCTGCTCCCAGAGTTCATCCTTGGGTTTATTCAGATGTAGTGATTCTTAAACAAGCCGTCTTCTCTATCCGACAACGCTACACCAAAAACATAGAGGTCTATGAAAATCCTGTTATTTGTGACTCTGGATCGCCCACACTGTTCATTTGGATTATGTCCTTACTGCACTCTAGGTTCATAGCAAATAAAGCCGAAAGAGCCCTTCTGCCCACTTCTTCTCCTTTCTCTGTGGACTCACTTAGGGTTTTGGGGGATCATTTCCCAAAAAGTCAAGTGAAGACCAAGTCAGAAGAGAAGTGGTTATTGAGCTCCTCCAGCCCGAAGCTCCCCTCCTGATGATCCCCAGCGTCCCGGGAGACGCCCTTTGCCCTAAGCCCTGGGTCTCCTTCCACCCCCAACACCACCAAAGCAGCCCCCGCCTCATGCCGCCCTGTCCCCTAGCCGCTGCATAATGGCGGGGAAGGAAAGCAACAGTAACACCAATGACAACAATTAAAGCCTCTCCTTCATCACTGACTTGAGGTAAAAACCCAGATTTTTAATAATAACATCATATTGAGGGGAAAAAAAAAAAGTCAAACCAGTGCGTATCTGTGTGTGTTGTGGGGAAAAGGGAGGGAGGTGCCGATGCAAAACGTGAGGCTCTTCCATTGATCTCAGGGAGTAGCCAGACAATTCCTAGGAACCACAGACTACATTTAAGGGCCAGTCTGACAGTTCCAAGGATGGAGGGAGATCAGTAGAACCTCATTAGCCCTCTTTCCTTCTAGTCTTCAGCAAAGACTCACATGAATGTATCTCTGCTTCCTGGCTAGATCTTACAATCAGGTGACTTTCCCCACAAGGGAGTGCAAGCTCATCTGACCACAATCCATCTCTGTAAACAAGCTGTTGGGCAAATGTGTAACTCTTTCGAGCTAAGAGGTCTTCTTACAAAGTGTTCTCTCTTTCAGGAGAAAGAGTGCCCTCCTCTGTGATGTTTTCTATGGAGGAATAGAGTATGGGGTCCAACAAGACAGACAGTCTACCAGATACCACAACTTAATGCCGTGACTTTTAACACTCTGGCAGAAACTCTTGCTGGAAGCAGAGTCAGTATCCACAGAACTCACCAGCAAATCCAAACTTTGTTCTCATGACAGACTGCTGGAACTATGCAGAATGGAGGCTGGAAGGGTGAAGAGGATCAATGTGTGGAATGGGGGAGGGGAGGTTCCGATGAAGGTGGTGGTTCCCTAGATTTAAAAAAAAATGTCTCAAGGGTGAAAATATCTTTTTCAATGATGTCTTGAGACACTATATGTGTTAAAAAATAATTACCAATTTTCATTCTAATAGGAAAAATAGATATGCAATAATGAAATAAGTAGTAATTCTGGAATACGTTATATACAGATGCTAAAAATTTTTATTTTCGGACAAAGAGACCATAAGAATACCCTAGAAATCTCAAAAAACTTATGGTCAGTGTAGACTGAATTAGACAGAGAATGTCTTTTATGTCCAAAAAATTTGAGATGGATTTTGAATATTAGATAAAGTTGAGCTAAATGGGAGAAAAGGGAAATATTCTAATCCATTCCACAAAAATCACCAAATAAAAAGCTTACATGTGCCCTCAATCACTACTCTGGAGTTTGATTCTTTTAATCATACCTTGGGTTAGAGTCCATTGTCCATCCCCTCTGCTGCTTCTCAGAAATTCCTCCAACTATCTGTTAGCAGGAGACAGTAATGAAATAGTTCTGGCAAAAATTAGTCACTAACCAAACAGCTGTCTTGTCTTCGATAGAGGGACTGTGAACCACTGTGTGAGAAGCAGCACACCATACACTGAACCTACCTTCACTCTGCAGATTTATTCGACATTAGAAAAAGGGAAGCCACACTTGTCCGGCTCTCTACCTGTAACGGAGTCTGACCACGTCCCGGGCCTGAGGAGCCCAGCATGACATCACCGGGATGAGAGGAGCACCTGTGCACGTGAAGGAGAGTCTCCCAGCCAGGGGCAGAGCCCCTGCCCCGAGTAGCGCACAGATACCTCCATGATCCCTGGATGAACCTAATGACGTACCAGCTTCATAACTGCAGGCTGTTCATTAAAATTCTCTCGAACACCTTTCTTAAACTTTAAAATGAAGAAAGAGCTGGTATCTATAACCCATAACTCCTTTAAGTGGTGTATGTACACACACACATACACATGCACACACATAATCCAGACACAGACATGTGTGTGTGCATGTGTCTATATATTTCAGCCACAACACCGCCATTATTCGTGTAGTATTTTATTATTATTAAACCAAAAATTGCTCCCTTTATTTAGACATTACACACACACACACACACACACACTTTGTTCCAGAATGACATGATACAGTGGGAGCAGGACAAGCGGTGCTCCCAGGAGGCCCTGATGTCAGAGAGGACACAACCTCTGGCAGAATTGTGGTAACACTGGGATACGCGGTGTGTCGGGCATAGAGCACCCTCACCCTTCTCTCCTACCACTCTCCAATCTTCTCCGGTCTCCTGCTAGTGTCTTCTTTGGGTCAAACACAATTTAAACTTTGTTGATAAGAAAGCCCATGAGTTTGATCCATAAACCAACCCAACAGGGATGAGAGCAGGGGATGGATCTAGGAACGGCCAGTGAAAAAGAACGAGCACAGGAGAGACAACAGGGAGGACAGAGGAGCAGGAAGTGCCAAGAATCTGAGGTGATGAGTTTGGAACTCCAGAGCTGATCTGACTCTTGCGACTTCCAGGGAACTGGTGAACTGCAGTTAATTTCCAACAATTTCAGCTGTGAGTGCCCTGCTAGGGACTGATCCCTCATCCCTCCTCCAGGCCCAGGGCTGGCAGCAGCCTGCATTTACAGGTCACTTGATGAACCCAAAGTGGGCAATAAGGCCCTTTTCCTCCAATGTCAGGGCTCTGTGTTCTCACTGTGTATTGCTGTGTTGGACCACCAACACAGGGAAAGCTGGATGCCATTGCTTTAATCTCAATAGGACCAAAGCAACGTCCAGAAAATTTAAAGAGCTGCACCTGTTTAGCTGTTGTTTTGTTTGGATGTTCAAAATCAACCACAAATACAGAAATATTTAGGAAGGCACTACTTGTGTCCAGACTCAAAAAATACCGGAGGAGACCTTAAGCTTCCACCTTTGGCAGATCTCTGGTGTAGAGATAAGCTAAGCAATAATGATGGCACCAACAACAGAAACAGCCACAAGCCCTGGGGTTGGGAGGAAAATCTGATTTCCAGAGTTTGAGCATTATAAATTTCAAATATCCAGTTTTAAACAAACAAACAAAAATCGCAAGGTCCATGAAGGAATAGAGAAGCATGAGCCATTCAAAGGAAGAGAACGAATGTGAAGACACCATCCCTGAGTTATTCCAGGTAGCAGACTTATTAGACAATGACTTTAAACAACTTAAAGATGCTCGAAAAGCCAAACTAGGACATGGGCAAAGACTGGAGCAGGATATATGAGCAAAACGAGAGTATCAACGAGAAATCATGAAAGGGAGCCAAAAAGAAATTCAGAAGGTGAAAAGTGTGATAACTGATTAGGATAAGAAAATCAGAGAGAATATTAATGAAACCAAAATTGGGTTCTTCAAACAGATCGACAAAATAGAGAAACACTTAGTAAAATGGACAAGGGGAAAAAGAAGTTTCAAATAACTAAAATCCTAAATTAAAGTGGGGGCACATCTTTTATCTTTATAGAGATGAAAAAGATACCATGAACACTTGTACACCAACAAACTGAATAACAGATAAAACAAATTCTCAGAAACACATAACCTAGTAAGACTGAATTGTGAAGACAGAGAGACTCAGAATGAACCTATACTATTAAAGAGAATGATTCAGCAAAAAAACCTGGCAGAACAAAGAAAAGTCCTGGACCAGAGGTTTTCAACTGGTGAATTCCACCAAACATTTAAAAAAAATAGTAACACCAATCCTTTTCAAACTCTTCAAAAAATGTTGAAGAGTAGGTGACACCTGTCTAACTTATTCTGAGGCTAAAATTAAAAAGTTAGATAAAGACACCATAAAGAGAAGCAAATTACAGACCAATATCCCTTGTGAATATAGGTGCAAAAATCTCCAACAAAATACTACTAAATCATCTCTAATAGCATATTAAAAGGATTATTCACCTCAATAAGTGGGATTTATCACAAGAATGTAAGGGTGTTTCAACATAAAAAAAAAATCAACCAGTGTAATATATCATTTTAATAGAGTGGAGAAAAAAATATGATAATCTCAATTAATACAGAAAAGAACATGACAAAATCCAACACTCTTTCATAATAAAAACTCGCAGGAAAGTAAGAACAGAGGGAAAATTTCTCAACATGATAAAGGGTATTCATGAAAAGTCCACAGCTAACATCTCAATGATGAAAGACAGACGACCTTCCACTGACATTAGGGACAATACAAGGGTAGTTACACTAATGCTATTCAACATACTGGAAATTGTAGCCAGAGCTATTACATAAGAAAATTGAATAGAAGACATCTGACCTGTAAATAAAGAGGTAAAATTATCTCCATTCACAGATGAAAACCCAAAGAACTCATAAGAAATCTATTAGAATAAATGTATTTTGCAAAGTTGCAGGGTATGAGACTAATGCAGAAAAAAAAAATCCAATTTTGTTTCTGCACAGCAGCAATGAACATCTGAAGAGAAAATTAGGAAATCAAGTTCACTTAGCAGTCAAAATAATTAAATATTTAGGAATAAATCTATCAAAGGATGTGAAAGACTTACATGCTGAAAACTACAAAACACCACTGAAGAAATTAAGGAATATCTAAATAAATGTAAACACAGTTCACTTTCATGGAGAAGATGATATTTTTAAATGTTGATACCACACAAAGTCATCCACAGTTGTAATACAACCCCTATCAGAATCCTAAGAGTCTTTTATTTATATTTATTTATTTTGCAGAAATGGAAAAGCTGATTCTCAAAATCATACGAAACTACAAGAGGTAAGGCCCCGAATAAACAAAGTAATCATTAAAAAAAAAAAAAGTAAAATGAAGAGTTAGAGGACTCATACCTCTCAACTTTGAAGTGTAGTAATTAAAACAATATGTTTGTTTGACATAAGGACAGACATATAGATTAACAGACTAGAATAAAATACCCAGAAATAAATTCCTGTATATATGATTAATTGCTTTTCAACAATGGGCACCAAAGTTATTTTAAGGGTCAAGGACAATTTTTTTGACAAGTAGTACTGGGAAAACTGGATATCCATATTCAAAAGAATAAAGTTGCATCCTTTGCTTATACCATATACAAAACTAACTCAAAATGAATCAAGGATACACATTTGAGAGCTGAAATTATAAAACTCCTGGAAAAAAGAAAACATTAGAGAAATCTCCACAACACTGGGTTTGAAAACAACTTTCTGGATATGTCACCAAGACAACAGGCAATAAAAGAAAAAAAAAAGATAAACTGGACTTTGTGGAAATTATGAATGTTTATACCTCACAGAATATGATCAAGAAAGGAAAGGTAATCTATAGAATAGGAGAAGATATTTTGCAAACCTTATACCTCATGATGGAATAATATCTAGAATATATAAAGCACATCTAAAAGTCAATAACAACAACCAATACACAATCCAATGTATAAGTGGGTAAAGGACTTGATGGTCATTTCTCCAAAGAAAATATACAAATGGTGAACAAACCCATGAAAAGATGCTCACATCCTTAGTCCATAAGGAAGTGCAGACTTGAAGAGTAAGATGCCATGTCACACCTTTGGGGGATAGGTGTTGGATATATTAAAACACACACACACACACACAACATAACATACACGCAACGTAACAGATGCTGATAATTATGTGGAGAAACTGGAAATCTGAGCATTGCTGGTAGGAATGTAAAATTGTGCAACCATTGTGGAGAACAGTTTTGTGGTTTCTCAGAATTTGCAACTACCCGATGATTCACCACTTCCACCCCGAAGAGTATATCCAAAAGAACCGAGAGCAGTGATTTGAACAGATATCTGTACACCAGTGTTCACAGCAGCATTAGCTGCTAAAAGGTGGAAACAATCTAGATGTCCAAAACCAAGTGAATGCATAAAGAAAAGCTAGCATATATATAAGTGGTATATTTTTCAACCACGAAAAGGAATGAAATTTTTGAAATATGCTACAGCACGAATGGATCTTGAAAACACATTTAATGAAACAAGCCAGGCACAAAAGGACGGGTACCATGTGATTCTCCTAGAATGGCAGATTCCTGGAGAAAGAAAGCAGGTTCCCAGGGGCCAGGACAATAGAGTAAGGAGTTACTGTTTAATGGATACAGAGTTTATGTTGGGAATGATGCAAGTTTTGAGGACAGATCATGACTATACAACACTGTGAATATACTTAATACTTACGAGCAGTTAATGTATCAAACACTGTGCCAGGCACTTTCCATTTACTCTGTTGCTCAAAGCACAGCTGGGAGAAAGTATAGGTATTCTGATTTGATGTTTAAAGATTTACTCTCTTTCAGGCAATGGATTGGGTGCTATGGACATCTGCACCCACCCAGAGCACAAGTCCTGGTGCCTTAGACAGAGTCTATGAGACTAGGCACAGTAACGAAAAACCATCTAAAATGATATCATCTAAATGATACCAACCAAAATGATACCATCTTCTGGGTGTTCAACAACCACAACTTCTCCCACTGAAGGATAAACCCAAGGTCACCATCACCCAGGCCGCAGAGGTGGTGAGTGCAGTTGGGGTCTAGAGCTCAGGAAGGTATGCTCATGCAGGCTGAAGGCAGTACTGGGGTTAGCATGACCCTACGGCTCACTTCAGTGCAACCGTACCAAATAGATGTTTTTGGGAGATGTTTTGAGAATTCAGAGGATGGCAAAACAGAGACTGGTATCCAGCTTCAACACAGACATCATCCACTTTCAGTCAACCATAAGTGACCATGATGGCATAAACTCTAAATTATCCTTTTAAGAATCATTAAAACTGTGGCATGAAGAGGCTTTAATTCCAACATTTCTAATCAAAATTTGATGACCCTGACCTGAGAAGTATTTTACATGATAATCAGAGATCAACATTTAATACAAAGCTAAGTAAGTGAAAAAATCCAGACCCAGATGTCTACATATCACAGGACTCCATTTATAAGGCAAAAGAAAAATGGAAAAAGTATAGGGACAAAACCAGGTCCATGATGGTCCAAGGTAGAGGATGGGAGGGTCGTTCTACACCTTGATTGCAGTGGTGGTTACATGACTGTATATATTTTTCAAACCTATTTAAACTGTACACCTACAGAGCATGAATTTTACTTGCATGTACATTATGCCCCAATAAGCCATGTTGTTATGACCTTGCTTTCTCCCATAAATATTTTGCTTCAAACTTTAATTATGCCAATGGGGGAAGAGCTCACAATGAAGAAGCGACCATGAGAAAAAGGGGGTGGCGAGATTGTTTCAGAATCTCGGGTCTTCGGTTGAATGAAGTAGATACTCCCTTCCCTGAATTTGCATGGCTGTTCCTTTCCTATCAATAAGCTGGAAATTGCTCCCTTTAGACTTAGGAATAGTCAAAAGATTTTGGCATCGTTACTGCCCCGGTGCATGGGCATCTTCTGGGTACAGTGGATAGCCTGTTAGATATGAGGAAAGTGGCGTTAGGGCTTTACTCTGTGTGTGTGTGTGTGTGTGTGTGTGTGTATACAGTTAACTAGAACACCTTCATGAAGGGGCATCTGATCTCTTCAGTTGCCCAAGACGGCTGAGATGGCTTTAGCAGTGAAGGGCAGGACAGCATCCCCTCAGCACGCGGTGGAGCGCTGTGGGTGGGTGACTGCCCAGCAGCCTCAGGAGACAGCTCTGCACGGTCTCCAGATGACCAGAAAGATCCATGTGGGAAAAGATTTCACTACTTCCTGCTCCTCAGCCCTGCATGGATGTCTTCCCTGTATAAGCCAGGATTTGTGTGACCGAGGCCTGCGTGCCTACATGATTTGGCCCAATATCCCAGGAAAGCACACAGGCTGAGCGTCTTGGAAGGCAATGTTAAAGGGAAGGAGGCCCGTCCAGGTTCTTGCAGGCTTCTTAGCTTTGCTGTGGATTCCCAGGGGGCCCTGCTGCTCTGCCCCCTGCCAGCTACATGCCAGCCTGCCGTGTCCTCTAGTTCCTGATCACTCCACAGAGCAGTACAGGCTTAGGGGGTCTACTGTGCACAAGGGACTGCTTCTGCTGCTCAGGAGAGACTGTGTTTTCTGGTTTGGAAAACAAGAAATCTAGATACGAAGTATTAGTGAAAAATCATCAAATAATTAGTAGCCTCTGGTAAAGTGAGATTATAACCTAGGGGGTAGAAAGAGTTTTAGAGGATCAATTCTAAAAACAATCCTATTTAATACAATGTAAGATATATCTATATCTATATCTATATCTATCTATATATCTATCTATCCATCTATATATCTTTAGAAGGTAGTATAATAGAGAAAACTCTGAGGCCCAGAAAAAGGCAGACAAAATTTCTAAAAGACTCATTCTTACCTAATATATGTCACTTTATTTTATGCCAACACATACATATGTATGCATGTGTGTGTATGTATATATATATATATGAATATAAATAAATGTTACACACATAAATAAACATATTATATACATAAATATATATAAGGGAATCTCTCACACATCTCTATTAGGTAAACACTGTTATCTCACTCATGCAGAAAAAAGGGAACGAAAGCTCATAGAAGTCATAAATTGCCTGAATAAACAACACTGGTCGTGTTTGCTGAGATATAAATCCAAGTCACTTGGACTCTGAAGTGCGGGCTCCTTTAGCTAAACCAACAAAAGCAGAAGACAGGCTATATTATTTAGAACCTTGGCCCGTTCCAACGTCAAACACATGTAGGCTTAGTTCCCAGGAATGGGCTATGCAAACACCAGAACACAGCTGCCTGAGCGAAAGCAGTGTCCCATCTGTGGCTGATGTGGGAAGTGGACCCATCCACGTGGGCTCAGAAAGTGCGCTCTGAGGGTTACAGGGTGACTGGCCTGGGCCCTGAAGAGGGCGTCCGAGGTGTATTGCTACAGTGTCCCCTGAGACACTCTATCAGTCTGTAGCTGTTCCAGCCCCAGAACATTTTCAAGACTGAGAAGATATTTGCTGGCAGATATTATCTATAGTATCAATTTAAACATATCAGTTTTCGGGACGCCTGGGTGGTTCTGTCAGTTGAGCATCTGACTGTTGATTTTGTTTGGATCGTGATCTCAGGGTTGTGCGATGGAGCCCTGCATCAGGCTCTGTGCTCAGCATGGAGCTGGGGATTCTCTCCCTCTGACCCTCCTCCACTGCTCTCTCCCCCTCTCTAAAGAAAAAAATTATTTATTTATTTGTTTAAAATTTTTTATTTTTTATAAACATATAATATATTTTTATCCCCAGGGGTACAGGTCTGTGAATCGCCAGGTTTACACACTTCACAGACTCACCAAAGCGCATACCCTCCCCAATGTCCATAACCCCATCCCCCTTCTCCCAACACCCCTCCCCCCAGCAATCCTCAGTTTGTTTTGTGAGATTAAGAGTCACTTATGGTTTGTCTCCCTCCCAATCCCATCTTGTTTCATTGATTCTTCTCCTACCCACTTAAGTCCCCATGTTGCATCACCACTTCCTCATATCAGGGAGATCATAGGATAGTTGTCTTTCTCCGCTTGACTTAGATGTCCATCAACAGATGAATGGATAAAGAAGATGTGGTATATATACACAATGGAATAGTATGCAGCCATCAAAAGAAATGAAATCTTGCCATTTGCGACAACGTGGATGGAACTAGAGCGTATCATGCTTAGCGAAATAAGTCAAGAAGAAAAAATATTTTTTAAAAAATTTTATTTCTTATTTGACAGACAGAGAGATCACAAGTAGGCAGAGTGGCAGGCAGAGGGAGAGGGAGAAGCAGGTTCCCCGCTGAGCAGGGAGCCCAACAGGGGGCTCAATCCCAGGACCCTGGGATCTTGACCAGAGCAGTGGACTCTTCAACCAACAGAGCCACCCAGGTGCCCCTCTAAAGAAAAATTTTACACACATACACATACACACCTCAGAACTATGATTCTAGAACCTATCCCTTTATCTGTGATCCTATAACCCCTATGTGATATCTTTCATGGTTCAATCTAAGTTTAAAATGTTACTTTGTATATAAAGTCAGGCACAGAAATCTGAGTCTTTATTTTCCCTACCTGCTTAAGTCTGTCTAGAGAGAAATATAATATATGACTTTTTGAAAGGAAAAAGGCTAGAACTCAAAATGTATCATTTCCTTTACACACACAGATAATGTTTCCTGGAGAAGTACAAGGAGCCCCACTATCATTGTTACACAACTCATAAATTATGTTCAAAAATATCCTTGGTGTTGTCACCTGACACAAATATTTATGATGGTTAGTACTGTACTACCTGTTACACCGTTTATTCATATAAGCCAAGTCAATGTATATGAAAACCCACCTGCATATTTTACACAAATGATAGGTTATTATTCATACCGTGGCACACCATGATTTTTAATTATTTGCAAAGTACTAAGTTCTGGTAGGCAAAGACAGTTAATGTGTGCTAAACCTCTATATTCAAAATATTTAAATTGGGGGATATAAGAAAGATAAAGAAACAAAGAATGCACACTATTATCAAGAAATACTATGGAGGGGCGCCTGGGTGGCTCAGTGGGTTAAGCCACTGCCTTCGGCTCAGGTCATGATCTCAGGGTCCTGGGATCGAGTCCCACATCGGGCTCTCTGCTCAGCAGGGAGCCTGCTTCCTCCTCTTCTCTCTCTGCCTGCCTCTCTGCCTACTTGTGATCTCTCTCTGTCAAATAAATAAATAAAAAATCTTTTAAAAAAAAAAAGAAATACTATGAAGTATTCCAAGAAGATCACATGTGGTATAGAATATTACTTAACTATTCAGATTATGGAAAAATTTTGGTATAAAAATTTATTTTTGATAAATATTTATTAACTTTCTTTACAAACAAGAGCTAGGGCTACCTGATACAGATAAAATAATAAAAAGAGAAGAGAGGAAAAAAGGAAGACAGTCTTTCCTTGCTTAGCAAACATTCTAGTAGGAGATATAAATAGTAAAAAATTTTTTTTAATTTAAATTTAAAATTTAAATGTAAAAAATTAAAAAAAAATCATTTAAAAAATGCCAATTCTAATTTCTATGGGAAACAATAAGAGAGTTCTGTGAGGGGGGATACAGGAAAAGCTCCATGTTAAGTATGGTCATCTATAAAGTTGAGTTGGCTGAAATAATTAATCCATCAAAATTAATCCATAATGGGTAAGGACATTACTATTACCGGAATGACAACAAATAGTTCCCGTAGAAGCATGCCTGATGTTCACAGGTAAGTAGAGTCATGGAAGATATTAAAAGATCTAAATTGTACTTTGAGATATGAAAGCTAGAACGTGTGAGGTGGAAAACACACTGGATGACATGAGGAGCTGATCTGCTGTGTTGGAAGAAAAATTAGTGAATTTGAGGAAACTACCCAAGGTGAAGCACAGAGAACAGAAAATGACACAATGAAAAATGAAGTGTCAGTGAGTTCTGCGACACATTCAAAAGGCCTCAGAGATGTGTAAGTGATGTTGTGAAGAAGAAGGAGAAAAATAATATTTGAGGAAATACTGGCCAAGATCTTTCCAAATGCAGCAAAAACTACAGACCCATAGATTTTAAAAGGGTGATGAGCCATGTATTAAAAAAATGGGAAAGGGGCGCCTGGGTGGCTCAGTGAGTTAAAGCCTCTGCCTTTGCTCAGGTCATGATCCCAGGACCCTGGGATCGAGACCCCACATCAGGCTCCCTGCTCAGTGGGAAGGCTTCCTCCTCTCTCTCTGCCTGCCTCTCTGCCTACTTGTGATCTCTTCTGTCAAATAAATAAAATCTTTAATAAATAAATAAATAAATAATTTTAAATGGGAAAAAAATACAGCAAAGCCCATCATTAAATTTCTATAAGCCACTGGTAAAAAGATAGTCCTAAAAGAGAGGGAAAAAAACATAAAGAGAAAAAAAAACATGCTATATACAGAGAAACAGAGTAAGGAACAGTAGTAGATTAACTATCAAAACAATGCTAGAAAACAGTAGTGAAAGACCAAAAAAAAAAAGTCATCCAAAAATTGTAAGTTCCGAAAAACATAAAAATATTTTTTAAGATCAAAGGTGAAGTAAAGACTTTTTCATTAATATAAAAGCTGAAATATTCCATCATAGGTGGACATCAACTATAAGAATGGTAATGTTAATGTGTAAGCCTGATGATTCACAGACCTGTACCCCTGGGGCAAATAATATATTATATGTTAATAAAAGAAGAAAATTAAAAATTCTAGCTAATAAGCAACAAAAGAAATAAAATAAATAACAATACTCAATCCAAGGGAAAGCAGAAAAACTGTTAAGAAGGCAAAAGAAGAATAGGTAGTACAAATTTTAGGAAGTAGGAAAATAGGGGCCCTTAGCTGGCTCAGTTGGTAGAGCACGTGACTTTTGATCTCAGGGTCATGAGTTCGAGCCCCATGCTGGGTGTGGACCCTACTTAAAAATTAAATAAACAAATAAATAAAACTAAAAAGTAGCAAGATAGATTTAAACCTAACATTACAAATAATTTAATTAAATGTTAATAGTCTAAACACCCCAATTAAATGTTAGACATTATAAGATTGTATTAAAATATATATATTGAGACAAATAGATTAAAAATAGATGATAGAAAAAGTGTATCATGCCAACACTAGTCAACAATAAAATAGATTAGATTCAGATAAATTTCTTATAAGAGAATTTTAACAGGAATAAAAATGTGTAATACCATAAGGATGATGGGATAAATCCATAGGGGAAGCATAAAAATTCTAAATATTTAGACATTTAATAGCAGTTTTAATATATAAGAACCCAAAATGGATAAAACTACGGAGAGAAATAGACAAATTCACAGCTAAAGTCAGCGATTTCATTAACCTTCACTTAATAATCGATAGAAAAAGGCACCAACAAATCAAAGAAGACAGATAAGATATAAACAACATAATCAAACAACTTGACCCTATTGGCATATAAAGGAGTCTGGTCATACAAGTCTAAATAAATTTAAAGTAATTCCGGTCATACAGGATATGTTCTTTAGCCCAAATGGAATAAAATTAGAAGTCAATAATAGGAAGGCCTGTAGAAAATCTGCAAATATTTGGTATTAAAAAATTCACTCTAAAGAGCACAAGGATCAAAGAAGAAATTAGAATGGAAATTTGAAATCAATTTTAATTGAATGTGAATTAAAACACAACATATCAAAAACTGTGGGATGCTAGTAAAGATATATTTAGGAGGAATTTTAAGCACAGTATGATGACATGAGTAAATAAGCAATGTCTCTGAACAATGATTTCATCTTCTCCTTTAAGAAACTAGAAAAAGAAGAACAAGTAAAAAGAACACTTAGAACAAAGGAAAATACCAGAGATCAGAACGGAGATTCATCAACTGGAAAACATAAAAGTAACAGAGAAAGTACATGGAATCAAAAGACGCTTCTCTTGGAAAGGTTAACAAACTGGATAAAACTCCAAACACACTGAACAGGAAAGCAGAGAGAAACAAAATTATTATTATCAGGAAGGAAAGGCTGACATCGCTATGATCCTACAGATGGTAAAAAGATAACAAGGGACTATAATTAACAATACTATGCAAATGATTACCACAACTTCTATGCAGTGGATAAATTCCTCGAAATACTCAGACCATTAAAGCTCAATGAAGAAGAAATAAATAACCAGAAGAGCCCTATATAAATTACGCAAATTAACTTTGTGCTTAAAAACATGCCCACAAAGAAAAGGCCAGGCTCAAATGGTTTCAGTTTTGAATTACACCAAACATTTCAGGAAGATATAATAGAAATTCTATATACACTCATCCAGATAATTAAAAAGTAAGAAATACTTCCAAACTCATTTTATGCGACCAGCATTTCACTGCTAACAATACCAAATAATGACATTATAAGAGAGGCAAAATACAGACAAATATTTCTCATGAATGTAGATGCAAAATTCCCAACAGAAGTTTAGCAAGAAGCTCCAACAATTTAAAAAAAGGAGATGGTTCATTGCAGGAAAGCAAGGGAGGAAGAAAGGAAGGAAACCACTTGAAGACACAGAACAACCATTTAACAAAATCCAGCATCCCTTTCGTATCAAAGACCCTCAGTAACCTAGGAGGAGAACTTCCTAACAGTGATGGGGAATATCTATGAAAATTCTGCAACTAATATATTTAATGGCAAAAGACCTGAGGCTTTATCCTCTGGGATCAGATGTTCCATACAAATCCCCGAGCACAGGTCTTGCCACAGAGCAAGTGTTCAGGGAATGAAAGCTGGTGGGAGCCTGCACAGTGATGGGGAGATGGGGACACACACACACACACACAACACACCACACGTGCAATTTGGAGAAAGAAACACAAATTAAACAAATATAGAAAGATATTAACATTTGTAGGTGAACATAATGTTCATTGCACTTTTTTTTTTTTTGGTCTTTCACATTTTCTGTATGGTTGAAAAAAACCTCATAAAAAGGTTTTTGGGGAAAAATATTCGAGTGCAGACTGAAACATATAAGGGCAACTGATTTGGGGCAACATTATGAATGCAATTTGGTGGAGAAGAGAGTACTTTCAAGAAATGGTATGAGGACAGTGGGCTACTCGTATGTAAATAATCAACTCCTGTTCACCTGAAACCCAATGCAAAAATGTAATCCCAGATGTATCTGAGACCTAAATATGAAAGCTATAATTGTAAATATTCTAGAGGAAAAGGTAGGAGGGAATTTTTTGTGACCTCTGTTTATGCTTAGCCACAACATCAGAAGCAGAGTCTCAGATATTTCTGGGTTTTATCAGACATAGGGTTGTCTCCTCATTTCGAGACATATTTGGGAGATGGAAGAGACAATTCTAGATTGGGAAAAAAGTTTTAATTTGTTCATAATATAAAAAGAACTTTTATGTATAATATATAAAACTTTTATTCACAATATATGAAAAGAAAAGAAGTTACAATACTCGAAAGAAAAGAAAGAAAGAAAGAAAGACTAAACTAAACAAAAAACAGCCACAAAAACTTTAACCAGACACTTCACAAACCAAAATATCTTGTGGCAAATCAGGATGTGTGAAGGTTTTCACAGGTCATGAGGAAAAAGCAAATTAAAACTGAAATGGGTAATAACGAAAGCCTTTTAGAATGGACAAGCTCTCGATACTGTCCTCACAACACCCAGTCAAGCAAACAGCCAGGGTCACCACGGTTAATCCTCTCTTCTAAATGAAGGTCATCTCTCCTGCTGGATGCCCTACACGTTTGCCCGGCTTAGTACCTGTGAATTAATTCCTGTTTGAAAGTTGGAATCCTACTCATTCTTAAACCCTTGCCTCTATGCTATAAAACATGTCCTTCGACTTGTTTGCTTCACTTTATTTTGAATTAACTTCACTGTGGTATAATTTGCACACAATAAAATGCACCCCATTTTAGGTATAAAGTTCAGTGGGCTTTGCTAGAGTACAACTGCCAAAGTCTACTTGCAGAGTACTTCCCTCATCTTTTTTTTTTTTTTTTAAGATTTTATTTATTTATTTGACAGAGAGATCAAAAGTAGGCAGAGAGGCAGGCAGAGAGAGAAGAGGAAGCAGGCTCCCTGCCGAGCAGAGAGCCCGACTCGACTCGGGGCTCGATTCTAGGACCCTGAGATCATGACCTGAGCTGAAGACAGAGTCTTAACCCGTTGAGCCACCCAGGCACCCAGTACTTCCCTTATCTTAACAAGTCAAATTAGAGTCAAGTAATTGCACCAACCAGAGGTCAAGGAAACAACTGATCTCATTTCTGTAACCATACACCAGTTATGTTAGTTCCTTTTTTCATGTAAGTGAGGTGTTTGTGTAAGTGTTCTTTTATTAACAAAATATTTTTAAGAGTTTTCTACTTTGATGCACTTAGAATTCAGTAGTTTGTGTTGTTAGGATATGAACATGTTCAGCGGTATGCTGTATCAACATAGATCAGTTTTCCCATTCACAGGCTGATGGAGACTTGGGCGGCTGCAGATTTTGACTACCATAGTAATATCCTATGTGGCTTCAATTTGTATCTTCCCAATGATTAAAGCTGTGAAACACCACATACTTGGCTGTTGGGTCATCTTTGTTCTTCCAGTGTCCACATCCTGTGTCCATTTTGTACTGAGTAGTTTTCTTTCCTGAGTTATAAGTATTCTTTAAATATTCTTGCTCAAAGATCTTTGCCAGATACATGTTACAAACATTTTCTTTCAAGCTACAGCTTGCTTTTTAATTTTCTGAATGGTATCTTGGGGAGCAAAGGTTTTTAAAGTTACAATGACTAAATCTTACTCTGTTTTGTTTTTTTCTATCTTACATGGTCTGGGACTTTTGGGTCCTGTGCTATGGGCTTGAAATGTGTCTTGTTTTCTGTTCTTCGACTTTATCATACCCTATCACCACATCTACCGTGTGGTTATTTTAAGAAGCAAAGAATTGTGTTTTACTCTTTTTTAAAAAAAAATCTAGTCTAACAGTCTGGTATCTTTTATTCAGAATGTACAGGTGAATTATAATTAATTATTTAAGTCACAGATTTTATCTATTTAATATGGTTCAGTTCAAGTCTGACATCTCGGTTGTTTTCTATAGGTCTTTTTTTTTTTTTTTAAGATTTTATTTATTTATTTGACAGACAGAGATCACAAGCAGGCAGAGAGGCAGGCAGAGAGAGAGGAGGAAGCAGGTCCGCTGAGCAGAGAGCCCGATGCGGGGCTCAATCCCACAATCCTGGGATCATGACCTGAGCCGAGGGCAGAGGCTTTAACCCACTGAGCCACCCAGGGCCCCTTCTGTAGGTCTTTTCTGTTCTTTTTTTTTTTTTTTTTTTAAAGATTTTATTTATTTATTTGACAGAGAGAGATCACAGTTAGGCAGAGAGGCAGGCAGAGAGAGAGAGAGAGAGAGAGAAGCAGGCTCCCTGCTGAGCAGAGAGCCCGATGTGGGACTCGATCCTAGGACCCTGAGAGCATGACCTGAGCCGAAGGCAGCGGCTTAACCCACTGAGCCACCCAGGCGCCCTGGTCTTATCTGTTCTTATTCCTGTTTCCTTTTGGATTAATTGTTTCTATTTAGTATTTATTTTACTTCTTACTGGCTATACTACTATTTTTTAGAAATTGATATAGATTTTATAATATGCACTTTTAGTTAATTACGTTCTGTTTTCCAGATATGACTCTTTCATACATATCATGTAAGTAGTTTACAATGTATATTTGTATAAGCATAAGCTTGGGACTGAAAACCAGTATGAACAAGTCCTTATAGTCCTTATCTTTCCTGGACTAATACATATTTGGGACATGACCAGGCCAAAACTATTCATTATTATAGGAATTACATCTGAACAACAATTATCACGCCTAGCCACCTCTCTATTCTGCAAAAAACCACAGCAGTGTAGTCCTTGTGTACTTACTTCCTGGAGGAAATTCACCTGTCTAGCATGATTTTTTAAAATAATTTTGCATGCTAATTATTTCTGTTGTTGCTGTTCAATTAACAGGGTATCTACAGTGTTACTTACGGTGAAAGAGTTTGCCATAGGAAGAGGGTTAGGGTATTCTGGAGTGCACAGGAGAGGAGGAGCTGAAGGAATTTAATTGAGTAAACTGCATTCGTGCTTAAACCTCTACGGAGGCTCATGTGCTCCAAAGCCAGTGGCCCTGGAGTTCTGTGAAGACGTGCTATCAGGGATGCCATTCATTTCCTCCCCTAAACTCAAGACTTCCATTAGTGGCTTTCACTATTTTAATCCCCTAGTATCCCAGACAGCAGTCGTGGCAAGAATCATCTACGGGATACCCCCAATCTAACAACCACACCACATTACCAACATTGAACACCGAGCCCCGTTTTTAAGAATAAGCTGACGATCACCATCATCCAGCCCAGATCACGGCATGAAAAGTTTGTGTTGTCTGAGTGCAGGAAGTATAAAGGAATTTCCAAGTTAATCTTTGTGGAGGGCTTTATAATATAAAATAATTTCCAAGTTAATCTTTGTGGAGGGTTTTATAATGACGTGGTCCCTGCACCTTCAACAAGATACCTCCTGGGACTTGCCCTTGGCGCTACACTCACTTTCGTTCCCATGAGTATTGGAACATGGAGAATTTGCTCCCATGTTTTATTGCTAGGCATACGTATATATAGTTCCTTTTCTCAAAACCTATAATGCTAACTCAGCATTCTGTTTAAAATTGGAGAAAACATCTTTAGATATCTGAAGAAAAAAAGGAGTAAAGGTGTTGCTAATGTGTGTGTTTGTGTGTGTGTATAAGACAGAGAAAGATAAAAACAAACAAATACAAGATAAAATTAAGGTTATAAGGGGGTAAAGAAAGGAGCAATGACAAAATTAACGAGAAAGGACATAAGGATGATTTCATTTGTGCTTATTTCCTATGATGGTCATGGTCTGGAGAGAACGTGGTCAGATGAACTCAGTCTTGGACTTACGGACTCAGCAGTCTCTCGCCATGGCTTTCCTAACCAGTCAGATCCTGCTCTTAAGCTCTTACACTGATTTTTGTCTGCCACCCTCTACATTCATAGTAATGACATGTGTGTAACCAACTGCTCCCAAAATGCATTGGCTTGACACACAAGGACTTGTTATTGTACTATTTACATGTGATAAGAATCCAGGCAATATGCAGCAAACAAGATGGCACCCAACACTTCTGTCTCACTCGAATGTCCAGCAACAGGGTCAGAGCTGCTCCCAGACTCGAGCCCACAGTGGGCTGGATGAGTCCTGCTCATGAACAGGCAGGGTTCAGGTCAGCACAGGTTGACCAGAAGCTCTGCTCGGTTCTTTAACATGGGAGTTTCTCCACAGGGCAGCGCACAACTTGGCAGCCAGCTCCCATCAGAGTGAATAAGGGAGAATGAAGAGAAATGGGCAAGATGGAAATCAGTCTTTTGGTCACTAATTCTGCAAAACACACCTCACCACATGTACCTTATTCTGTTTATTAGAATCAAAATACCATGTTCAGCCTACCCTCAAGGAGAAGGCATTACACGAGTGCACAACACTGAGAAGGAGGCCACTTTAGTGGTGGCCAGCTACATACAGCACTAAATCATTTCCTAGTTAAACCAGCTACAGTGGCTTCTGTTGTATACAAATGAGCCATACATACAGAGCACTCCCAAAGCATCATGGGCCTACATTCTGCAGGCTCTATGACACCATAAAAGCCAGCTCCAGAATTTTCTTCACTCACAATTTCATGAGAAGAGAGGCACAAAGGGACCTCTACCACCTTATTCAAGACCTGAATTAGACCAGCCTGGATGACCTTTGACAAAGAACCCTCTGACCTTTTTTTCCCTCCTCTTCAAAGTGGGAACAATAATGTGCATCTCGGGACACCTTGGTAGCTTAGTCAGTTAAGCGTCTGCCTTCATCTCAGGTCATGATCCCAGGGTTCAGGGATTGAGTCCCACAAGCTGGTGGCGGGGGTGGGGGGGTCCTTGCTCAGTGGGAAGTCTCCTTCTCCCTCTCCCTCTGCCTGCCTTTGCCTCTCTCTCTCTCTCTCTCTGTGACAAAAAATTAAATAAATAAAATCTTGAAAAGCAAAATAATGCGCATCTCACAGGGGTGTTCTAAGGCATTGGCCTTCTTTGTGTTTGTCACACTTACTGGAGTATGACTTCTTTAGCTGTGGGTCTGTATATTTCAGAACTCATATTCTGCTCTCTGATGTGATTCTGAAAACCTCTCTTACGAAACAGTGTCTTACTCATTCTTTCCATTGTGTTCATCTGGGATGAGATGTGCAAATTTTGGCCTCCAAGGTCTTCACAGCTTTGTGTCACAGTTGTGGATATGTAATGCCACACAGCTCCGAGTCTCAGGGGATGTAATAAAGGGGACTAATCAGTTGACTGTGAAATAGGGAAACCATCCTGGATGATCTGAGTGGACCCAGTGTCATCACCAGAGTCCTTGAAAGCAGAGAACTCTCTCCAGCTGGATGCATACAAGATACAGTGGAGGAAGTCAGAAAGATTCCAAGTTTCAGAAGGTTCTAACATACTCTTGCCGATTCTAGGTGGAGGGCCACACCTGCGGACCAGGGAGAGGTCATGGGGAGCTAGCAATACCTCCCAAGGGACAGCCAGGAAGGACACACAACCGCACTCCTACAACACAAGGAACTGCATTCCGCCAACAACCTGAATGGTGGTAGATGACTTCCCAGATCTCACAGGGTGAAGCACAGCTCTGCTCCCAGCCTGGTTTTAGGCCGATAAAACTCATGTTAGAAACTTGACCTCTAGAACTCTGAGATAAATGTGCGTTGTTTAAAGTCACTATGTCTGTGGCGATTTGTCATGGCAGCAGTAGGTTACTAATATTGCTAATACACTAGACTTTGTTATTCTAACTTACGTATCTTTCACTCTCTCTGGAAGTTCCCAAGCCATTTCTATGTGCTGCCTTCCAGAGAGCATGTTTGTGTGCATCTGGCTGTTCACTGATCCATTATCAATTGTGTATGTGTTTAGCTTGTCCTTTGAGTTTTTATTGCAATGACTGTAGTTTCTACTTCCAGAAGACCTTTTTCAATAAAAAGTATCTTTTTTAAAAGCGATTGCTTCTTGATGTTTATGGCTCTCACTCTTCATGACTGATTTCAGCTTTTATCTGGATATCCCAACACCCAGGAATCCTTCGAACTCTAAATTTCTGGCTGCTTGTTTCAGCTAACTTCCATTCATGGGGGCTGTTTCCTAATGCTGTTTTCCACCCAGCACCCCCCCCCCACCAGTTCTCTGACTCTATATTCTTGGGCAAGAAGCTTATTTTCAGGAAGCCTCACTTTCCACGTGGGCCAAGCTGCACACAAATGCCGTTTTCCAGGTGTTTCTGGTTAAGTAAGAATAGAACAAATCATCAGCCCTATTTCTCCCCCCAGCACTATTTAGATACCTACAGGCTACAGGTTCTAGGAGGCCTGCCACCTGCATGAGAGCTTCCTGTCTGCTCCAGATTTAATGCCCCTGTTCTCTGCGACCTTACTAATGCACTCTCGGCCTGCGTTCTCCCATACACCACACAACAGTTTCCTGTGCTTATGCCTGTCATCCCCAAATTATTCTGAGCTCCGTAAGAGCAGGGTCTGAGTTCTATGTTAACTGCTGATGTTTTCCGTGTTTCCCAGTATCATGCTAGGCCGGGAGCAAGGTGCACATCACACAAGGGGCTCCTCGTGCTGGGCGAGTCCCTGAGCCACTAATACTTAGTACTCTTCTTCCTAAAACAGACATTTGTCTAACACAGAGAGGCATTTTACAAAGAAAATGAAACAGGGCTATGAAAAAATAAATTGGTAAGTACCTTATGAAAAAAATACCTGCCTCCAAGACTACACCACTGAGAACAATCTCTTCCACTTGTGGCCAGGCGATGACTTTATCCAGATTATACCAAACCAAGCACAGATAACAGAAATGGCGCAAAAGAGGTAATCGTACAGATAAGCCAACTAAGGCTTGATGGGTTAACTGAGTCACTCAGCATTACAGGACTATAAAGGGTACTTGACTCAAGGGTGATGTGATTTCATACCTGACAAGAGGAGAAGATTCCAGAAAAGAGAAAATCTTATATTTGATCACTAAGATGGGTCCACCAAATCCATTCTAGAAGATCGACACCATAGGCTAGACAGAGGGATGACTGAAGAAATACTGTGTCTCCAAGAGTTATGGACGATACAGGTAGGTCTAGGGACCTTCTGCCTGCCGTAGCACATCCATTCCCAGCACCCATGCAGATCTGATTGCAGATCTGAACTTTCAGCAGCAAATCAAACCCCAGAAGTCAGACATGGGCCTGGATCTGAATTTTAAGGTCATTAGCCGTCTTATGAAACCTGCTTATTGTCTCCTCCACCATTCATTTATCGTCTGGTCCTTCTATCTGAATCCAGATTATATTCTGAATCCAAGTCTCTGTCTACACAGCGGTGATTCCAGCAGCAGCCGGTAACGGGCGTCCCACCCTCCCCTTCAGTCTTAGCAGATTCACACGTGCTCATGTGGGCTCCAGAAGAATGAGGAAACAAAAATTCTGTTCTCTTCCATGCAAACATTATCATCGTGGACATTTTTACTTTTAAAGCCAGGAATGGACTCTCACATCTAGTAGCGCTCTACTAGGCTTCCAAAACCTGAGAACCGTGCCTGACTCGGCCATCTTGGCGTCTACATTTTCACTTCCTCATAAGTATGGTTTGATCACTGTCTGTGGTAAGGACACCACGCCTGCTGGCCCGGCTGGATGGGGCAAACTCAGACATCTCAGACTCTTCTCCCAGTCCACAGAGAGAAACTCCATTAATATGCAGACACGGTTCTTCTAGGTTCTCCATAGTGACATTTTGTGTGTGTGCATGTGTGTGTGTGTGTGTGTGTGTGCTTGTACACCTGGTCTTTTTCCTTCTCTGGATCTCGCTGCCTTCCTGGACGTTTCTAAATGCTGCTTTGTCACAGATACTCCCTATGACATGAGAACATAGAGCCCCCAAGTTTAGTGGAGGAAGTGGGAAGGGAAAGAAAAAACTACTTTAAGAATACCATAGATCACATATCCCAATTTTCTACTACACTTTGCTGAGACAAAGGATCCTATTCCCAAAGAAAGCAAATGCCATTCTTCTCCAAGAGCACAAACAACAAACAGGTGACCCACAGGTCAAGTGTGAAACAGAGATAAGCTTTGTTTCATCTGCATAGTGTTTTGAAAAAACAGCAAACCAGGTGGATTTTTTTTTTTTAAATGACCGATAAAATGCACATAAATGTAAGATAGAGTAAATAGGGTCTTCATTGTCCTGGGCAAAATCAGTGTGTCCAAGGAGCCCGGGATCTTCTCAGAGGACAAGTGTCCTCCTTAGGTGGGCACAGACCTCCCCCTCGTCAACCTGCCTCACTCAGGTGAGTTCTCCCCTCAGCTCACAGGCACCGGAACTGTGGCATCTGGCTCAGACTAAGTACATAACAAGTCACGTCACACGTATAAGCGACTAGTGAGAAATGTGATTCCTCAGATCCTCTGAGATGTTTTTTTTTTTTCTTTTAACCATTAAAACATCTACTAAGGGTTAGAAACCAGCTGTATGAGCATCTGGATCGTACTCCAGTTTTCAACACACACTGAGGAAGCAGTCGGCCACGCTGAGTTTATTTTTGCGATACTTAATTAAACGTGTGTTATGAAGATTACTGACTTGCTCCTTGCAGCCTCTCTGACCCCGCAACATATAATGCAGCCCCCTAACCCCACCCCGCCCCCCATTCAGCTTCCCCTCCTTACATGGAGTTCTCCTAACCCAAAGTATGTTGTGTGCGATCAATGAGTATTTGTCTCTCCCATTATAACGTACATTGTACTGCAGCTGGAAATTTTGTCTGTTTTGGTCACTGCTCTATCCCTAGCATCTACAACAGTGTCTGGCACATGAATCTCGACATTTCCATGTCAAGTATTTATTTCCATGTCAAGTATTTATGTTGAATGAACTGGTTAGATGAACCGGGTTGTTATGTGGACACACACCGCAGTTACTGAATGCTTCTTATTTTAATGACTTTTAAGATACACATTAAATACACTAACACTACAATATAAGAATTATCATGAAACCCATCTGGCAGATGGGGAAACCAAGTCACAATGAAGTTCCTTGTCCACGACCAGCAGTTAAAACGTTAATTCAACCATTCCGGCTTTGGAATCCACACTCTCAGTCTCTCCTATATAGTGTCGCTTAAGACAGAGCCCTCTGGAGAGGAAGAGTCTTAGATAAAGGAAAAAAACCACTTGCATTCCTAGCAGCCAAGCTGCTTCCCAGGGACACGGGTCCCTTCTCGGTGGGAGGCAGCCCTGAGCTGGGGTGGAGCACAGGGAAAGGAATGGAGGTGTCTCAGCCACCTCTCGTAGGTAAGACAGGTGCTGCTGAAGCCAACAAACTGCACAAAACAGCAGGTGCTCATGTGCATGTGGGAGAAGGGCAGGTGCTTTGCACTGCTGGTGGAAGTCGACATGGTGCAGCCGCTATGGAAAACGGCAGTTCAGTTCCTCAAAAAATTAAAAACAGAACTACTCTCTGATCTGGCACTTTCACTTCTGGGTGTGTGGCCACAGGAAATGAAAGCAGATTTTCAAGAGATATTTGCACACCCACGCTCACAGCAGCATCATTCACCGTAGCAAAAGGTAGAAGCAGCCCGAGTCCCCGCTGATGGAGAGGCAGAGACGCATAACGCAACATACATGCACACGTTGTTACCCTAAAAGGGAAGCAGAGTCCCCAACATGGGTCAGCGGAGTGAAAGGTCACTCACAAGGAGACAAAGAGGGCATGAGTCCACGAGTCCACTTAGACGAGCTAGCTAGCAGGGTCGAATCTGCAGAGTGGGAAAGGAAGTAGCTGGTGGCCCCAGGAGCTGGCAGAAGGCACAAATGGGGAGCTGGTGTTTCATAGCGGCTAATGTCAGTTTTCCAGGATGAGAAGAATTTGAGAGGCACGGTGGGGATGGTTGCACAAGGATGTGGATGCGCATACTTAATGCCACGGAACTGAACACCCAGAGACGGCGAACATGGTACATTTTATGATTAGTGTGTTTTACCACAATTAAAAAAAAAAAAAAAAGGTCTTAGTACTGGATTTAGGGGACAAAAATTCCAAACCCTTCAGTCGACTGTGTAGTTAAACCTCAGTGATGCGAAGATCCTTTAGGGCCTACAGTTAAGTCCGGGTGTGCCTTCCCCTTTGTTCTATGCTTTCACTTCTCCCAGTAACGGTGAAGCCAGTGTCTTAGGGGAACAATGTCTGCTACAATGAGAGTTTCGGTGACCTGAAGACATCTTGGGAAGTGAGAATAATGTAAAACTTCCTAAGTATTAACACAGACACGTAGGTGTCCTCATTATTTCTCAATCTGCGCTCGTGCCCCACCTAAAAAAGTAGGGCCACCTTGTTTGCCATTTCAACCGCGGACCCACGGCAAGGGTGAGGTGCCGTGGCTGGGGAGGGTTGCTCAGTCTGGGAAGGGGCCGCTGTCCTCATCAGGCTTGGTGAAGATTTATACGGGTGACCTTGGGGAGGAAGGGGGAGTGGGGGGAGGAAAGGAAGGAGCTCAAAAAGCCTTTACAGCATCTCTGAGGTAAAAAGTAAAGAGCAAGAAGCAGCTCTGGGGGGGGATCCTGCTATTATTTTCCTGGTCCTACTTGAATCTGCAGCACTGAATCACTCGCAGTTGAGAATGAGGAAGGGATGGGTTTTGGCAGCCTTTGCTCACGAAGGAAACAGCCCATCAGACACTCCAGAATCCAAGAGCCTGGGTGGGATGTGGGGGAGCAGAGCGACCTCTGACTTCCGGGAGGCTGAAAGAAAAAGCAGGACGTGCATCCGCCCAGCTCATTCAGGGAGCCTGTGCGGGCGAGGCCAAGATGAGAAGGAATCATGGGCAGAGGACCCCTCCACATCTGTCCTGCAAGGCTCAAAGACAGCAGCTCATTCTTCAAGACTACTGACCCCCGTGGAGATGAAAGCTGGGTTAAAAAGGGGTTAGAATTGGCGAAATGGGAGGGAAACCGTGCTGTATTCAGTCCTCAAAGTCTCTTTGTGCTTCTGATAGACAAGATCCTGCGTAAAAGGGGGAGGCAGGAGTGCCATAAATGCTCTTCTGGCCTCGATGACTTAGTTGAGGATGGACTGAGTCACCAGGAAGAGTGGACAGAGGCGAGACAGAGATGCCAGAGTCACGGATGAGGCCTGAGACCCGAGTGCCCCTGTAATGGGGGACAGCGTACCATCCCTGCCCTTGTGTGTGAAGACCTGACCTCGTGCAGACATTGGGGTCCACTCAGGTAAGGTCCAGTGGTTCAAGCTGAGGCCCAAGAAGCTGCTGGAACTTAGGCCTGGGATCTACCATCTTCGTTCACGTGTCAGCTGAGGACAGGGTTCCTGGCATCTCAGCCTCAGACCCCATTGTTCCATGTGTGGCCGGAGTGCACGTTCTCATTTCTACACTTCCGTGTCCCTTCCCTCCGCTCCCAGTGCTGATGACAGTTCACCGAGGTGCAGCTCATTGACTGTAGTTCGTTCAAACAGTCTCGATGTCTTCATCCTGAGTCCTCTGATGAATGTGGGATGTCACTCTTCCTGGAGCTCTAGGGACTCGTGCGTTTATCGGAGAAGACGATGTATACTCTTTTTCTACCTACACCCCCGCCCCCGGCATATAACCCATCTCTCTATTCATGTGCTTTTCAGGATATACAGTGATGCTAGAGTTGTCAAAGCAGAAATCAAGTGTATACATAAAATTAAGTGTGCATAAACTAATTACATGTGCATTACATAACAATGGACTCTGTTCTCTAATCAACTCTTATTATTTTGTGTAATATTGCCCATTGGCATAGTGCCAGCCTGTCGGTGGTCCTCAGAGGCCCACCACCTTCACCTCTGGCCTCTGGTCCTCCTAGTGGCTCAGTTCCAGGTTCTGGCATCCAGCTGGTCCTCCAAGAGTGAAGGTGGGCGAGCTGGTGGGCTTTCTGCACTTTCTGCACTTTTCGAAGCCACTTTAGAGAAAGAAGATGTAAATGTAGGAGAAAAGCAATCTGTTTCTGCAAAGTTGTTGGATGTCTCCATGACCATCGATTTTTAGCAAATCTCTCACTCTGTTCAGATGCTTCCTTCTCATCTTCCCCTCAACCCAACTCCGTCAGTAACAGCAAAGGCCCTGGGCAATTGCTCAATCTCATTGAGAACGCTGTGTCCCCTTGTCTTGGCTTTCTGTTTTGTTCCCTTGTAATCCAGCAGTCCTGCAAAGAGCCCACTTGGTTCCTTTTAGCTCCTGGGTTCTGTTTTACTGGGCAAGCAAGTCCTCAGTCAGTCTTTAAGAGCATCACCTCGTGGTAATGCACTCATCTTTTGGCTTAGCTTGGTGAAGCCCAGTCTCTGATAATTACCAAAGCTAATGAACAGATCTTCCTTGCTGGGAGAGGACCAGACAAAACCAACGGACAGATACTCCACTGCTAGGAGAAAAGCTTCCTCAAAAAACTGTTCATGAACGTACTGATAATAAATACAGTGTTTCAGGACCAAATGTGCAGGTTGGGACAAACTGTGGCTGTTGCTGCCTGAGGGACAGCGAAGGGTGGTGGCAGAGCAGGGAAGGGGCCACTAATGTCAAGTGCACTCTATTTTCCTCACGCATCTAGTGAGAAATAACGAAGTTCTGTCTTCCAGAATGCTGTCATCGCATGCAAAAAACTAAATTTCCAGCAAAGATAGTAGCAAAGGATGGAAGACCAGGAACTAAGATCAAACCATTTATTGGATTTTCCAGGTTTGGGCACTTTTGATGAGTTTCTTTTGAAGCTTAACTAAAACTCAATATGGTTCTTTTTCCTTCTGGAATTTGTTGGCCATAACTGCCGAGAAACTGTTATGCTGGGTGGATACTACCTACGGCAGGTGAAGGTTTTCAGTGCTTCCCTTCCTCGAGGAGGTTATGTCTACTGATGGGAAGTGTGTATTCGTGGGACACCGGTTTGGGGGGGGGGGTGGTCAGGGCTCCATTTCCCTATGTAATCAGATAGTTTCTTCGAAACAGACACTTTGGTCAAGGAAGCACACTTTGAGGATGCTGGGGCAGTGGGCTCACTGATCCAGAGCACAGGCATGAGGCCAGCCAGGTCTGTCCTAAGCAATAAGATGTAAGAAAAATAATTCAAAAGAATTCCTTTTGCTCTCAAGTACACGGCCACCCACAAGCCCCTCTTGCACAAGTATTTTAGAACCACCGCTGCTGAAGCCAGAACATGGTGGGAGATATATGTTAGATATGTACTGAAAACAGAAAAGCAGCTTCCAGCTGTTGGCCTTTAACACAACTAACTGGTCCCTCCGTGTAGCCTTGTGACCAGCCAGACTTCCTCCCCCCCGGGTGCACTAATCCTTGTGCTGAGCCTTCCATTCTGACTCTTTCCTTGTTTCCCGTCTCCATGCTTCGCCCTCCTACACGTGGTCTCCTCTTATCACAACGGCCTTCTCCTTAGCCCAACTGCTCTCCCGAGCCAACCAGGTGCCCCGGGGACCTTATCTTCTTGCTGCATTTATCTTGCAGGAGAGTAATAGTATAACTTGAAAGTAAATGTTTAATCTGGTATTTTATTACTTGCCAATGACTTTGTTATATCCGTTTTCAAAACCTATTGTGCTAAGTTAGCATTCTTTCCAGAAAAAGCAGAATATAGCCTTGACTATTTGTGGGAAAGTGAGGAGGTGGGTTTTGAATGAGTGTGTGTATATGTGCATGTGTGTGCGTGTGTGTACGTGTGTGTGTGTGTGCGTGTGTGTATGTGTGAGGGTGGGGGGGCAGCAGGGGAGAGACAGAGAGAGAGAAAATAATGAGAGGAGACTACTGAAGAGAAAGAAAATAGGATGAGTACACCAGCATTTTCTTCATCCTTTCCAGTGAGTAGCAAGCAGTGAAAAGAATCTACTCTGTGAGGGGCACCCAGGTGGCTCAGTCGTTAAGCCTCTGCCTTCAGTTAGGGTCAAGATTCCAGGGTCCTGGGATTGAGCCCTGCATCAGGCTCCCTGCTCAGCGGGAAGCCTGCTTTTCCCTCTCCCACCAGCCCTGCTTGTGTTTCCTCTCGGGCCGTGTCTCTCTCTGTCAAAGAAAGAAAGAAAGAATCTGCTCTGTGAAGAAACATGTATGGGTGAAGAAGTCACTAGAAAACTGCGGATTACTTCTTTTTTTTTTTTTTTTTAATTTTTTATTTTTATAAACATATATTTTTATCCCCAGGGGTACATCTTTATGGGACCCAGATGTGCCACTGACAAAGCCCACAGGAGGAAAAATTTTCTGCTTTCTTCCCTTCGATCTCAAGGAAATATTTTTCTAGACAGTTTTTACAAGTCGAAGTCACCAGTATTCAAACTTCAGCAAATCCCAAAATAGAAGGAGCAGGAGGCCTCATAATATGCAGACCTTAGTGAGGACATTTAGGTAGCTGAAATGAGTGTCTTAGGTTTTACGACGATTTTTGCATGTTTCATGCAAAATCCTCTCTGTACTATCTCAGCTTCCACGGAACTTGTCCGCGGAAACCAAGCCTGCGTCTCCCTGACACGTGCAGTTTACCTACCGTCCGATGAGTTCTGCAAGGGGTGTTGGAAGAACCAGAAGAAGACGTAGGGATCCCCAGACAAAGACAAAACAAAACTCAAGGAATGAAAAGCTCATAGTCTGACTAGGAGGATAAGACAAAGACCTCAGGGATGGCTCAGCAGCTTGGTTTGCTGAAAGATAGTGAATGAATATGGTGGATAGCAGTGGGGAGAATTCTGGTAAGATGTATCAGTAACACAGTTTCAGGCTTTAAAAGCCAAGCCAAGAACGTTGTGCACAGATGCAGGAGCAGTTACAGATAAATTAATCTCATGCACTGCTTAGAGCAGACTTTAGTTGCTAACCTAATCTGGATATCTACTCAAACCAACCTTCGTTATTAGATAGTATGACTACATAAGCCATTGATCTTGGTGACAAATTTTCACCTCCAAGGAGCGTTACTACTACCAGAGATGACATATGCAGGGAACGAAGCTCGGCCCTTCCACATAGTGAATGCTCAGCAAAGACCAGGATGAGGATGGTGACATCTGGGATGGGGACCCCAACTGTCTCAAATGAGATGCTCCTAAGTGCAGAGACGGAGTCTAGGCAGTGTGTGCATGTAGCATATTTGGAAGCGGTTCCCAGGAAGCAGTGGTGGGAAAGGGAGATGGATGCAAGGGAGAAAACCACCAGACAAATCTCATTAACGAACTCATTCCTATTCTGAGCAACCAGTTTTCAGTCTCCCTGAAGGATCCTCTTGAATCGTAGAATCTAACTCAGCAGAAGGTGGGGAAATGCGAGACAGTTACCAACTGACCACTGGCCTCTGTGGGTTGAAATCTGCCTCCAGCGGGGAGCCCAGATCTGCACCCAAATTTCTGGGTGGATGTGCTCACAGCAGAGCAGCCCCTCAGATCTCTGGTGACCACCTTCTGACAGCGAAGCAGGAAGAATTGGAGGCATGCCGGCTGATGTGGGATGCTGGCCACATGCTGGACTTGGTGCCTAAAGGGCGCTCAGGCCACGTGGGCTCTAAGACCATGCGTCTGATGGTGATTTTCTCAGATTCAGAGTCCAAATCAGCTCCACACACCGCACAGCTTATATTGTTGTATTATAGATGCCTTAAATTTCTTCTCTTCCTTACTCAACCTCCCTCTGCCCTTGAAATGGATGTAATTGCTCAATCTTCGGAACTCCTTACGGAAGTACACTGTATCTCTCTTATGAGATCTTTTCTCTTAGGACACTTCTTATATTCTACTAGTATTATAGATTCTCAAGGAATTATACTAAGGTTATAATTAAAATTACAGGACATCTGCTGTCCAATAGGTGATATTGATTTTCATGCATTAAATTTAATCCAAAAACTTATCCAACGCAGTTAGTTTCCATAAAGGGACACTGAGACTTGAGTTGGATAATTATTCTGTTAATCACACTGGTGTAAAGTGTTGATATTGTTAAGAATGACTTAGTCCAAAGTCTGGCCCTTAATCTCCCCAGCAAAGGCCATAAATGTGAACACCCTACAGGCTTGATGAGAGACCTTAGCTCCATCAATCAAGTCATGTGGGGACAGGCAAACAGGGAGAGCTTCTGAATCCGGGAATGGAACGTGTGGACTCAGTTCCAGGTAATCACTGTGCTGTGGAAATCCAGGCAAGGGAAGTCCATGATCCAAAAATGTATTTAAAATATCACAGTTTTTAACTTCTGATAAATAACTAACACCGAAAGAAATCTAATCCGTGAGGGTCAAAGAAAACACACCCGTGCCCTAGACGCGAGCCCGAGGGTCACTCATATTTGCCTCCCGTGCTCACCTGCAGGAGGCTCCGTCAAAGCTCTGTTCACCCCTACACTGTCGTCTGCTAAGGATGCATTAGCAAACAAAAAACAAAACAACAAAAAATGCACATTGCCTTAATTACAAAATTTAGCAGTACTTTATTGCTAAAAATGCTCCTCATTATCCAAGCTTTAGGTGGTCATGATCTTGCTGGTAGAGGGTCTTATCTCTGTGTTGATGGTTCCTGACTGACGGGGATGTTTGGTGTGGCTGGGGCGATTTCTCAGAACAAGAGTGTAATCTGCCTCATCGGCTGACTCTTCCCGCCAGGAACGTGTCTCTGTAGCACAGGAGGCTGTCTGACAGCATTTGACCCACAGCAGAACTTTTTTCAAAACTGGAGTCCATTCTCTCAGACCCTCTGGGCTCCATTGGCTAAGTCTATGCTGTCCTCTCCATCCGCTGACGTTTCAGCGGTCTTCAGCCGCAACAGATTCTATCTCTAGAAACCAGTGTCTTTGTTCATCCGGAAGAGGCAACCCCGCATCTGTTCAAGTTTGGCCATGAGATTGCACCGGATCAGTCCCATCTTCAGGCTGCACTTCTGATTCTAGTTCTTTTGCTGTTTCTACCCCGTCTGCAGTGACTTCCTCCTCTGAGGTCCGGTATCCCTCAGTCACCCCTAAGGGTTGGAATCACCTTCTTCCAAACTCTTGTCAATGTCGATATTTTCACTTCTTCCCATGAACCACGGACGTTCTTAATGGCATATAGAATAGTGATCCCTTCCCCAAGGTTTTTGATTTACTTTGCCCAGACCCATCAGACGAACTGCTACCTATGGCAGTTATTGCCTTAGAAAACGCATTTCTTGCATGGTAAGACCTTGATCCATGGATTGCAGGATGGGCGCTGAGCTAGCAGGTATGAAAACATGAAGTTTGGCCGCACCTCTCCATCAGTGCTCTTGAGTGACTAGGGCCATTATTAATGACCAGTAATATTTTGAAAGAAATCTTTTTATTCTGAGCAGTAGGTCTCAACAATGGGCTTAAAATATTCGGTAAACCATGTTGTAAGCAGATGTGCTGTCATCCGGGCTTTGTTGTTCCATTTCTAGAACACAGGCAGAGCAGTTCTTTTTTTTCCCCTTAAAGAGTTTAATTATTTATTTGAGATAGAGATAGAGAGAAAGCACAAGCTGGGAGAGGGGCTGAGACAGAAGGAGAAGGAGGCTCTGGGTAGGGAGCCTGATACAGGGCTTGATCCCAGGACCCTGAGATCATCACCTGAGCCACTCAGGTGCCCCAGATTCAGCATAGTTCCTAAAGGCCCCAGGATTTTCAAGATGGTAAAAGAGCTTTGGCTTCAACTGAAAGTGGCCAGCTGCATGAGCCCCTGACCGGAAGAGTCAATCTGTCCTTTGACTCCTGTCAAGCCAGGCATTGACTTCTTCTTCCCTGGCTGTGAGAGTCCTAGATGACATCTCCTTATAACATAAGGCTGTTTCATCTGCACTGAACATCTCTGTTTGGTGAAGCCATCTTGGTTGATCGTCTCAGTTAAACTTCTGGAAAACCCGTTACTCCTTCTTCATTAGGACTTACTGCTGTACCTTGCACTTTTAGGAGAAAATGATGCCTTCTTCCCTTAAACTTCATGAACCAGCCTCTGCTAGCTTCAACATTTTCTTCTGAAGCTTGGGCTTTGCCGTAGAGGAAAGCTGTGGCTAGTATGAACTTCTATCCAGACCACTGAAGCACTCCCCATATCAGCAATAAAGCTGTTTCACTTCCTTCCTTTCTTTTTTAAAAGAATTTATTTATTTGAGAGAATGCATGAGTGGGAGGAGGGGCGGAGGGAGAGGGAGGAGCAGACTCCACGCTTAGCAGGGAGCCCAGCTCGGGGCTCAACCCAAGGGCCCCAGGATCACGACCTGAGTCCAAGGCAGCCGCTGAACCCACAGAGCCACCCAGGCATCTCGCCACACTGTTTCAATTTCTCATCGCTTGTGTGTTCATGGGAGTAGCACTTTTCATTATCATCAAGAACTTTCCGTCTGTGTTCTATTAAAGAACAAAAATCCAGCTGAGTGAATCTGAAGATTGAATTGACTTTATGAGGAGACCCACGAATGGGGCAGGATCCCAGCCAGCAAGTGACGGGGAGTGGCAAGAAGTTGTGCTCCGTGGAAGGTGTCTGAAGGAGGGAGGGCAGGGCAAAAGAACAGAAGGCATTGTTCTAGATTCTTCCCTCAGGGAGAAGGCCAGACGGTCTTATTAGGTGGATTACCTCAACTTCCTCTGGAGGATGGAGAGTGACCCCCATGACAGATGACCTCATTGATGTTGATCAGAATATTCCTGACTGACATGTTACCAGCACATTTCTGGGGGTGGCTGGAAATACAATCCAGTTAGGCATTAAACCCGTTTGGCGACTTGTCCTAAGTAATGCCACAGTAGGCTGGTGATTTTCTTTGTAACAATTCCCCCTCCTTTGGTCAGACTCTCCGTTTACTTAAGAGATGTGATAAAAACTTAAGGGATTAGAACCACTTTCAGTGACTGCTCTGAAATTCTTGAAATGTTTGTTGTTCCTTCCGTGTGGCACCCATAGATCATCCAACTTTCGCTTAACCTCCGTGATATTCACGGCCATAGAAATCGGTCACTCTTGTTGCTTCTCCTCCAGTGTTCCAGTTTTGGGAAGATCATGTGCTTGAACCTGCTGATGAAGGCTTGAGTGTGAGGCACTGGAGACAACAGGGACCAGCAGGAAGTTGTATCCATTAGACATTGGTCTACAGGTACCCATCTCACGCAGAGTGAGTGTATGTTTCTCCCCACGGGCAAACTATGAACAGTCCACAAGACCAGAGGCAATGCCTTAGACCAAGGAAGTCCAGTAGTTTGGGCAAGTTTAGAAATTTAAAGTTGGAGGATCCCATCAGTTTTCTCAACCTTGTCTGATGATTGAAGTGATTGGTATCATGGTAATTCTAAGAAGCGGACAGGGGTTTTCATTACCTTCATATATCTGCCCTGTGAAGTGGGTGTTCTGGTTAACGGAGATCATGGAGAACCACCCCCAAGCAGGAGACACATTTTCTAATGGTTTCTCTGCCACATAAGCCCATCAGCCTCGAAGCAGGGAAATCGCCAGTCCATCCAGAAAACACAGACGGGTGAGGAACATATTGATAGCTCATACTGAGTGGCAGGCAGATGTAGTCTAGCTGGAGATATTCAAGGGGTCCAGAGGGAGAAGGTCTGAATCTCTGGGAACAAAAGTAGTTTTTCCAAAGCGAAAGACCTAACAGGTCAGACATGGCTGGTTGTCAGTTTCTGACATTTTATAGAAGTCTCCTCATCAATTCGTAATTTGAGTCATCTTAAATGCACTATATATTTAAGGCGAAGGACTGCAAGCCCCCCCCCCCCCCCCAGCAAATGAGATTTGCCAGAAAGCCAGCGACAATCAGGGGGCCATCCTGGGTTTCCCAGAGCCCTGTCTGTTTAATTTACAGGCATTGTCTACCAATCTTTACTTCTCTGCCCCAGGAGCAGACTGTTGTCATGCCACAAGAACATCAGGTTGGCCCAATTCTGTCTCCGGGGGGTTGCTTTTTGCAGCAACCCAGTACTGCAGTAAGCAGCACGGACTTCATGCCCCTGTGCCACAATCTTTATGAACTCTTCATGAGAGTCAGAGGGGGCTCCCCTAATACCGGGGTTCAGTCCTCTTACTGTGAGTCTCAATTCTGATGATGGCAATTCAGAAGGTAAGGGAACAATGACAAGTGATAACGTTATACCAGGACATAGCAGCTTTCTAGGTATTTTACAGAATTTCTGGAACATTTATAGACCTGTGCAAACACAACATAAGGAGGACCTAGAATCGGTTCTTACTTGTCAATACTCAATACTTCCCATGTATTTTAACATATCTAATAAGCCGGGTTAGTTGAACAAATTCTTTGAAATGTACCAAAGACACTCTGGAAAAAAACCCCAAAGCTATTTCCAGGTCAAAAATACTTCACTTAGAATTTGATTTTGGTAAGTTTGTCAAAAATACCAAAAAGTAAAAAGCCAAAAAAAGCAAACAAACAAAACAAACAGCACTTGGTCAAATGAAACACCAAATTATCAACTTAACGACAGTGAGAGTTAAAGATTTTGCAAACACAGAAAGTTAAAAGCTGAAAAAGCAAACAAAAACATAAAACCTTAGCTTTTTCTTAACAGAGTTCAGCTTTCTTAAAGAATCAAATACCTCGTGAATTACTTTGACAAAACTCAGACATTGTGCTCTCAAGGCATATCACTTAAAAGGAAAGCAAACAACAAAAAAAACCCTTTTACAATCTCTTATCAAAACCAGACCAACAGTCCAAGAAAACTTTGTCCTCTCATGATGTGTTTTGGAATATAGGTGAGGTTTGGTGGGGTGAGGTCCAGAGCCCAAGGCCAAGGAAGAATTCTTGAGATGTCCTTGGTGCATAAGGGCTGTTTATCAAACTGTGGAAACAGGAGGCACAGGCTGAAAGAGCTGCTGCACTGGGGGTTTAAGGAGTGGCTGAATACAAACTCCGGAGTTGGGAGAAAGTAAGGAAAAGGGAGGTTTCAAAAGAACTTTCATATGCTAAAAAGGACCTACAGGACACGGGAGCACTGCCATTGTTAAGTTCAGGTTGTTTTCTCCAGTCAGCAGGCATTAACATTAAGGTAGTTAGAAGATCCCCGGAAGACCCCACGCAGGAGGAGGTCTGAAGGGATCAGCTTCACGGAGCCTTCTGCTCCCTTTCACTTAGAAAACCAAGTTCTAATTTTGCAGTAACTACCTCTGATTTTAGAATTCATTTCTAATTCATTTTAATCTTAGAGTGCTTGACCACACATTAAAAAGAATCCTGTCCCACCAACCCTCTACAGCTTTCACTGTTGCACTCGGGTTTTGCCCTATGCTTTTCCTCTTTAGTACGGTAACTACGGTTTCATTATTTTATCTTATTTGGAAATGACCTAAATGTTCGATAAATGTCCATCTTTGATTTAACTTAGCAAGACTCTACAGTTTCGAGTTACCAAAAGTTTTGGAAATTTATTTTTGAGGACACGTACCCTAAAATGTAATTGTTGCTGACAGTTTATCTGTACACTCTTACTTCACTCCCACCGAACTCATTTGCTCCCAGAAGCATGTGGAGATTACCCATGGAAGCGTCAAGATACATCGGACAAAATCAGCCACCGCTGCAGTATTTTTGCTGGTAAATTTCAACAGGTAACTTGAACATAACCAGGAAATTCAGGTAATTACAATACATCATTTAATTTGTTTAACTCCATTGTATTCAATGTTGATAACTCTAAAGACATGACTAATTTAATTAAACTAACTTTAGTTTACCTAAGATTAGCCCAGAGATGAAGGAAAGGAAGGCAAGCCTAGGACTCCTCCACCCCCCCTGGGATATAGGTGACATTCCTCAGGCACTCCTGCCTGCCCTAAAGCTAAGGAAAGGAAAAACAGTTAATTTAGAGAGACCATAATCCCGCAAGACAGGAATCTCCCTCATTTACGGATGTCCTAGCAATCTACAAAAACAAAGCATTTCCATCAATACTTTAGCTTCCAGAAGGAAATGTACATACAATGAAATATCCTTATAACCGTCAGCCCATTGACAGATACTGGAAGTGTGCAGAGTGCACTGTCTCTAAAGGAAACTCCCAACAACCCTAGTGTTAATGCCTTACTGGAGCGGTAAACCTTAATTTGACCATGGCAAGGCGGCAGGTATCCCGTGCCTCTCCTTTAAAATATGAAAATCCTTTTGCAACCTCCCTTCCCCCCCCCCCCCCACCCCATAGTATAAAATCCGCCACCCCTCACATCCTCTGGGCAGCAGCTCCTCCTGCCCCCAGGTCCTGTCCCCCTGCTTTATTAAGCCACAATTTGGCACCAAAGATGTCTCAAGAATTCTTGGCCATTGGCTCTGGACCTCACCCCACCGAGCCTCACCTGTATTCCAAAACCACATCACCAGGAAATGTGACCTTGGAAAACATTTGGGTTATTTTCTGTGACACCTCTTAGAGTTTTTACGAATAATGATTTATGTAAGTGCCTGTTTGTTTACAGACCACGAAAGAAAGAACTTTTACAAAATGTTGGCAATGCCATCTGGTTTACCAATGCCACACATCTCCAACACATACTTATAGGAACACACGGACAAAGACCTCCTGGCTTCTGTTTTAAAATCACTGCCATGAACAAAACTCACTCCTTACAAAGTTGAATCTCAATCTGTTTTTCCAGTAGATGGAAAAAGTTAGGATTACCTGCCTAGAGAGTTAATGCCTTTTCTACTAGTATTTATGGAGAAGAGAGAGGATAAGCATTTGTCCTTGACTCGGCTGGTTCCAAAAGACCTTTCCCCCTTTCGTTTTCTTGATAAGAATTTCAGCCTTCAAATTTGCATTTTAAAGAGATGGCCTTGATAAGGGTCTCCAAGACCAGATAGATCATTTACATTTCTTTTTGTTGGAAGGGCCAATTGCCGCAAACTTTTCATTTTATTTTTTCTAATTAATTAGCATTTCAAAGGCACAGGAGGAAAACACCAGCCCCTCCTAGAAGGAGGAGCACACAGTAAAGGGCAGAGTTTTTACCAGGCTTGGGAGCCTCCTTAGATTAAAGGGGGAGGTTTTGGAATTGGTTAAAATAAAAAAAAAAATTAGTGGGATTTGAATTGTTCCGGGAGCCACACCTCTGCTCCTGAAAGGACGGGTGTTGTAAAATTGTCTTTACGTCTTTTGTTTCAGACAGCTTGGCTCTTTTGAGATTTTCAGTAGCCTTTTGCAAGAAATCTTTTAACAAACGTATTTCATAATCTTGAAACCTTTTGGAGCCTTCTACGCGCTGATTAAAATAAGTGTCCCATTGTTTGTTTGTTTCCTTTCACTGGCACTTCTTAAATGATCTTATTTAATGAGAATGTTTCCCACAATTGGGCTGTTATAATTCCAGGTTACCTTTGGTTAAATTTTTCCATCTTGCTAGATAGTGGCAACTTTAGGGACTTTTGTTCTTACACATAAAATAAGCAGGTGTGCTGGAGGTTATAAAACTTACCATATATTCTCACTAGGCCTTTGGGTTTCTCTGAGCCAAAGGAATACCTAAAAGGGACATGCCACAGGGCTGGGGACTCGGGGGTGCTTTACAGTGGACCTCATTGCGTGAAATGTTCTTGAATGGCGGGTAACCTAGTGCCAGTCTAACCAGTCCCATTGATGAGGGAGCAGGAGGCTGGCTGAAGACAGAGCAAGGGCTGGCACCTTGCACCCCCTCTCCACCCACTCCCCATCCGTAGTGTGTGTGGCATTCCTCAGGCACCCCTGAGGGCCTGGACGATAAACAAATATCTAACTTGCAGAGATCCCGGTCCTGCAGGACAGGAGTCTCCCTTGCTTTACAAATGTCCTGGAGATCTGCAAACAGGAAGGTTACCTTATCAATAGCACAAATTCCCAGAGGCAAATAACTCAGTTCCTCAAGCCCTAATGTCTCCCTCCCCACCATAAACAAAACTGGAGGAGGCTGAGGTGGAAGGGGATGTAAATATAGTTAAATCTCTTCTGAACCTAAATCTCACTAACAAAGACGAATCTCCCAACTATCTTGATGTTAATGGCTGGCCTAAAGACAACACTGATCAAGCCACAAGGGCAAGGCCTCTGATATTTTGGCACCTTGTAGGCCCTCTTTAGCATATGAAAGCTCCATTGAAACCTCCCTTTCCCTCACCTTCCCCTACGGCAGGGTACAGAACCTGCCATCCCTCACAACCCGGGGCAGCAGCTCTTCCTGCCCAGGGGTCGTGTCCCCGTGCTTTAATAAACCATCATTTTGCACCAAAAATGTCTCAAGAATTCTTTCTTGGTCATCGGCTCCGGACCTCAGCCCACCGAACCTCACCTAGGTTCTAGAACTTCATCACCATGACCAACTTACCCTGTTACAGGATTCTTAACATGGTAAGTGCAGTACCAGCCTTTAAATGCTGACCCATGCCCATCAGTGTTTATGGCTTTATTTTTGGCTTCCAACATTCCCTTTAGCGGCAAGTGGCTTTTACTGAAAACAATCCCAGAGGCCTTGCACCGTCCCCAGTCCAGCTGAAATTAAACCCAGTCCAGTCCTAGACCCAGGCGAGTTCTTACCTCTGACCCAGTTCAGTCCTCTGGTGGGCTAAATCAGCACACTTCAGGAAATAGGGGGCACAGACTAGGCCTGGGGACGGGACTAAGCCAGGAAACCCAGTTCAAGGAGGCTGCCAAAGACAACTGCAGAAGGGGCTCCTGTGTTGAGCTGTGGGCTCAACACAGAGCAAAGGGCTGGCCTTCTGCTAAGAGCCTCCTGCTACTCTGGAGGGCTCTATAAACCCTGGGCGGCAAAGCTGACTAGATCTGGAGCTCGAACACAAAAAGACCAGAGCTCAGACCACGAGGCATTCATCAACGGGCCTCAGAAATGGCAGAAAAAGACAACTCAAACCTGTTTGCACGGTGACATGTCTTTGTTTCTCTTTGTCCCCAGATGCTGACAGAGGTTTGCTTCGGATCTCAATGCTGCCACCAAATCAGTTAAAGAACCAAAGTTCAACTGAGTGAATCTGAAGGCTTAATTACCTTTATTAAGCAATTTATGAGGCAGACAGTATCCCATCTGGCAAGTGGAAGGGAGGTCTGAGGAGGTGTACAAAATGGAAGGTTTTTATCGGAAGCATGGTGGGGCAAGGAAGTCTTGAGCAAAAGAAAAGAGAGGAGTTTCCTAGGCAAGGTCACCTTCCCCTGGGGGGAAGGGCCAGGAGGTCTTAGGTGGATGAGACCTGCACTTCCTTTGTTGGTAGGGGAAGAAGGGGGCTCATGTGACAGATCACATCACTCAAGCAGAAAATTCTTGGCTGACCTGGCAAGACAACATTTCTGGGGAAGGCTGAACTTGTTCTAAATGATACTTGTCCTAAATGATACCATGTTGCTGACTTGTCCTAAATGATACCATGTTGGGCCTGTGTTTTTCTTTTTAACAGTTCACAACTGGGCTGTGTGGTCAAGAAGCCTAGCTTTCAGCCTGTCTTGGCGTTTGACATAACTTTCTCTCTGACCTTAAGCATCTCTAGCTTTTGGTTGAAAAGTGAGAGAAGTGTGACTTCTCCTGTCACTTGGGCTGTCAGAGGTCACTGAGGGTTTTGCACTGGGCTGACTTCAATACTATTGTGTCTCACGGAGTAGGGAGGTTGGGGGAGGAGAGAGCTGGGAGCAAAGCTGGGTGTTGGAGCAGTGGAAATATACGCAGCATTTACGGATTAAGTTTGTGGTCTTCTAGGAGCATGCTTTGTGGAATCCTGAAACAATCATAATAGCAACCTCAGAAATCACTCAGATCGCTGTAACAAACACAGTAATGATGGAGAAGTTTCAGACATTGTGAGAATTACCAAAATGTGACAGACAAAGTGAGCAAATGCTGTGGGGGAAATGGCGCCCGCAGACTTGCCTGGGGCAGAGTCACCACAAACCCTCAGTTTGTAAAAAAGCAAAACAAAACTGATGGGCCGGCTGGGAAACCGGAGCTACAAAATGGCGGATCTTCCCGCCAACCCCATCCTAGATGGCAGACTTTCCCGCCACCCTCACTGCGGCCTCCATGTCACCGTCAGGAGGCTGAAACTCTCCACCCAGCAGCTTCCAAATTGGGAACTGCCCATCACAGACCACCCCATACCTTCCGATCACCAAATATGGATGTGAGCCCATGCCCTACCTTGGCCTGATAAAAGACCCCCACCAACTCCCTCCCAGTGCGACTTCCTCTACTCCCCTTTCCGGAGTTGAGGAACCTCCCCCGAGAGTGCCCACCTCCTCCTGGCACAACTTTCCTGGCTCCCCTTCTCCTGAGCCCTGAAACTTCACCGGAGAGTGCCTTTAATAAATCCTGCCTTGCACTCACCTTGCCTGGTGTTATGTCTACCCCGCCTGCGAAACTTTACAAAAACAACATAGTCTCTAAGAAGTGCAACCAGAGAAGGTGTGTGGGTAGGTATCCCAGGGCCCCGTTTTTGTTAAAGACTCCATGTCAGATAGCTACTTGGGAGGCATGCTCTTACAACTCTTCCACTCAAGAACCCACGTTGGCTCCCCATTGCCTGTCACCTTTGTTTCCATTTTGAATTCCTCACTGAGGCTGCCTGGTTGTAAATCATCCCACTCTAGACCTAATCTACCTCTCAAAACGCACCTCCCTCTGATCCCAAACAATCTTTGATTCAAGCAACTTTGTTTTTCCCTCCTTCCTAGGATTCTGGCCTCAGCATTTTGTTTCTATGATTCTCCTGGTTGGGTTGTTCTCTACCTTTTGTAGATGACAGATGGCAGACAGATCGCAATAGGTCAGAGACTTCAGAGTAAAGCGATCAATGACACCATGTACTCAAGCACTCGGCTCCTGAGAAAGACACTTGTCCACCCTGGGCCCGAGTGTTTTGATCTTTAAAACTGAGCTACTAGTAATAATTTTCCAGCATTTCTGAGTGGGTGAAAGCACCTATTTCAGTACCTAGAACACAGAAATCCCTCACATTCATCATCTTCTGCCTCCTCTATTAACAATCCCCAAATCTTCCCCCTGGGGCTGCAGGAATGTCCTGGCAGGCTCTGCGGGTGTCCCTACTTGCTCCAGGCCATATATAATGGTCTCTCTCCTGACAGCTCACAGCACTTTATCTACACTCTCATTTGTTGTCATTCTAGTCCTTCTCGAGGCTAACACTTCATCTCCTCAAATTATCTTCCATTTCCCAGCAGTAAGTGTGGAGATGGTCCTCCCACTGCCCAGAGCAGTGGCTGGGCACCATCCACGGCCCCCTGAGCAGGGCCTGAAAGGGGGGGAGACCTGTCTTCTCACTCAAGTTCCATGGCCTGCGTTCATGGAGTCCCCAAACCCGCAGCTTACCTGCGTCTTCTCATTCATAAAATAGAATCCATGCTTATGGATCCTGTCTACTTACTGCACATAGTTGCCAAGGCCATGAGATTAAAAAAAAAAAAAAAATTGGAAGCATTTTACAAAGAAGTGTATTTTGACATGCCCTTCGTTCTGGGATATAGCTCAGGGCTACTGAGGGATGGGAAGAACTGGGCCCTGAGGTGTATTCATGCCACTCTATCCTGGAAAGTAGGAATGATTACGAGCTCTCCCGCCTCATACAGGTAGAAAACAGAAGCTCAAGATGGTGAGTAACTTTCCAAGATCTACAGCTAAAGAATGCAAGTTAACCCCAGGGCTGTTGGGTCTCAATGTCCATAATCATAGGATGCAGAAGAGGAGAGGCTTTAGGCTTAGAAAAAAACCAGTATTTTACATTCAGTGAGAGCTCTAAGATGCATTAGTCATCATGTCCCAACGGCTCTGAAGATATGAAGAGGAATACATGGCAGATAACTGGGAGGGAAGTGGCTTTCTAAGTGTTGAAAATGTCAGGGCGGGGATACAAGCCTAGGGCTCCTCTGCCCTCTATGTGCAAGCTTCCCACTATCAGAAATGGTAGTGTTGCACCCTAGTCTACCCTAGGCCATTGTGACGTGAGGATTGCTGACTGTTACGTTCCATTTAAACACCACTAACAATCAGACACAACGCTAATTTCTTTTAGGGTGAGCATCTCCATGTAAGGCTATTAGCTAGGTATGTATCTTAGTAGATACACTGATCATCTCTATAACTGATTTCTGTCTACACCCCCATCTACCTGTGGGCGGCTCTGGTTCAGTCACTAACGGATGCTCTTCCTTTTACTGCTTTGACCATTTGTGGTGGCTTGAGTGCATCCAGAAAAAAGGGAAGAAAATCAGTTCCGATGCAGACTATCTTTATAAGCCCTGATTTTAGTGTTTAAAATTCAATGTGATCATTTACCAAAATCATAATTTTCCTGATCATAATTTACCTAAAACAGAATATATCCCTCTTAATGGTACAAGGTGATTACTGACGAACACGTGTTCTAACTATAATGTCGTCAGGGTGCAGAACATTTCGGTCCCCTCGTAAGGTGCCCTCCTGCCCCGGACGCTCAGTTTCCCTTGCCTCCTCCTTGGGCAGTTAGTGATGGGATTCCCAACACGGAATGTAAGGTTTTCCTACTCTACAACTTTATAGAACTGGAATCCTAAGGTACTGGTTCTTCTGCACATGGTCCTTGCTACGGAGTGGCTCTCTGCTTGGCTTCAGGGACCCATGCTTTCATTTCCATATCTCCAGGGCAGGATGTCATCCTGCTGGGCTTCCTCTCTATGGTGTGTATCACCAGCTAGGGCAGAGACCCTCATGTAAAATCTTTAAGGCATTTCAAAAGTAAATACATATAAAAGTGGCAGGGAAGGGGTGACTGGATGTCTCAGTCGTTAAGCATCTGCCTTCCGCTCAGGTCATGATCCCAGGGTCCTGGGATCGAGTCCCACATTGGGCTCTCCGCTCAGCGGGGAGCCTGCTTCTCCCGCTCCCACTGCCCCTGCTTGTGTTCCCTCTCTCACTATCTCTCTCTCTGTCAAATAAATATAAATACAATCTTTTTTTAAAAAAAAAAAAAAAAGAAAAAGAAGAAAAAGAAAACTGTATTTTTTTTTTTTTTAATTAAAAAAAAAAAGGACGAAGATGGCGGAGA
>NC_081557.1:102843323-102854836 GCF_022355385.1 Mustela nigripes
CAAACTGAGGGTTGCCGGGGGCAGGGGGTTTGGGAGAAGGGGGTGGGTTTATGGACATTGGGGAGGGTATGTGATTTGGTGAGTGCTGTGAAGTGTGTAAACCTGGTGATTCACAGACCTGTACCCCTGGGGATAAAAATATATGTTTATCAAAAATAAAAAATTAAAAAAAAAAAAAAGTGACAGGTAAGCAAAGAACCTGCCATTCCTGCTTCCTTTCCTGGAACCTTCCCTGCACCCCCAAGTGCGTGTGATAAGAAGTAAAGTGAAATCGAAGTGCGCTGAGAAAAAGCTCAGATTAGAATCTGCACAGTGAATTTTATTCTAATTAATAGAAACCTAACACTTAGCCTGGAATGCAGGAGCTAAGCTAGTGACTCACGTCAAAAGGCAAGTTTGTTTTTAATTATACAAGAGTTTTAGAACAACAGTACCACCGCTATGACTATTTAATTTTCATATTTCACACATGTGCACACAGACACGCACCCACACACATACACACAGAAGATGTTTTAATAAGTCTGGGTACTTATTCTTTCACGATAATAAGGCACTAGAAGGAATGGATATTTAAACTGCTCTGTCAGATGTTCTGAGTCCAGAGCTTGAAGTGTGGTCTCTGTGGTGTCCCTAAAAACAGAGCCATCTGCCATGGGAGGGCAATAGGAAAGAAAACTCTAATTCTGGAGCCAATAGCTTCCACTCCTAAAAGCAACAGGGCTCTGCAGGAACGTCGCCCACATCTGCAGGTTGGAGCACAGGACACAGGCGTCCAGCTTCTCCAAACACTTCAGAATGGAAGTCCGTGCTGCCCCCCAGAATCCGTGTGCCGCAAACCTGATGCCCAAGGTGATGGTAGGAGGAGCTGGGGTCTTTGGAAGCCGATGAGGTCCTGAAGGCAGAGCCCTAACAAGAGAGGCTCCAGACAGACCCTTTGCCTTTTCTGCAAAGTGAGGACGGGGTGGGCGAACGGCCAGCAGCCTGTGACCCGGAGCATGGTGCACACACAGCCCCGCTGGCCTGGCTGGCCCCTGAGAGCGCACTTCCAGCCTCCAGAGCCCTGAGAAATCAATCCCTGTCCTTCAGAAGCATCCCTCTATGGTATTTCGTGCTAACAGCCTGCATGGACTAAGCTGCCAGAAGAGGAGTGACTCTCAGATCACACATCCTCCTTCCAAAGGCAAGGGAGAGACAGCACTGTGAGTCGAACTCCAAGTGCACTTTTCAGTTCTTCTCCCAGCCCCGCTCCCCTCCTTCTCTGACCTGATCAGAGTGCCGGGAAAGAAATTCCCCCAAAGATACTCTCCTCCATGTCCATGCAGGCTGAGTTTCTGGGAACTGTTTTTCGTGGGGGCGGAGGAGGGCGGGAAACAAAACAGGATGTCTGTGCGGGAGCCCTGGGCATTTCTCAACGAGCGCCCACACCCTGCTCAAAGGGAAGGTGGGTAAGCTTTCAGTTTCAGATGCGCATTGAGGCTGAGAGAGAAGAGCCATGGCTGGTGAGTGTCCCGCTGGCTAAAAGGGCCTGTCTGGGGGAACAGGGGCGCTGCTGGTCTTTAGGTCTCTGGGACTGTTCCAGTGGGCACAACAGGGGGTGGGGGCCGCTGGGGGGCAGGCGGGAGGGCAAAAGGAGGGCCCGGAGACTCCCTACAGCCTGAAGAAAGGCAAGGCCAGGACCAGGAGGGAACCGGGGGGCTCCGCTGGTATCCTGGATCTGCTCTGTGTTCCCAGCTGAATGTCAAAGGCTCTGGGGTGATAGAGGGTATAGAAGTGGCCCAGGAAAGGAAATAGGACATCACTTACCTTTTTTCTTTTTTTTAAGATTTTATTTATTTCTTAAAGAGAGACAGAGCGAGAGAGGGAACACAAGCAGGGAGAGTGGGAGAGGGAGAAGCAGGCTTCCCGCCGAGCAGGGAGCCCGATGCGGGGCTCGATCCCAGGATCCTGACCTGAGCAGAAGGCAGAGGCTTCATGACTGAGCCCCCCAGGTGCCTCTAACTTCATTATTTTCTTGTGTGGAGCTGAGGCAGGTGGGGCACGTGGGGGCCAGTCCAGGTTTTCAGCGGCGAGTGGCCGGAGAGAACCTCTGTCCTCAGACTGCTCAGTGAGTGACCAGGGTCAGTGCTGAGGGGGCAGTGAGAGACACGGGGGTCTTCAGGGGGTGGGGGGGGAGGGACGTCTTTCCAATCGAATCTGAAGCAGGCTACTCCTTGGAGCTGGCGTGAGGGGAATGAGACTGTTTTCATGACTTGAGGAATCCTTGTGCTTCGTGTAGACAAGATCCTGAAGGACAGACGGAGGCTGTTTGTCAGCTCAGTGAGCCCCGGGACCCTCAGCAGCTTGCTGGATGAGCTCTTAGACCAAAAAGTGCTAAACCAGGAGGAGATGGAGAGAGTGCGATGCGAAAACGCTACCACGACGGACAAGGCCCGGGCTCTGATCGACTCCATCATTCGGAAAGGGCCACAGGCCTGCCAGATTCTTATTGCTTTTATTTGCGCAGAGGATTCTTTCCTCGCAGAGAAGCTGAAGCTCTCAGGTAAGGGTCAGGGCACAGAGGGCCGGTGTCCTTGTGCCCAACGTTTGATTTCTTTCTCGCTCAGGTTAGTTTGCAGACAACTTCCCGTTTCCTGGCTGCAGGGCCCCATTTCTGTATCAGGGGCTGGACCGCAAGTGTTCTGCTTCCTTTTTGCTCCCGGTCCTTTGACCTCAGCAGCCTTCTTCTGACTGAAGCTCTTCTCCCGTTCTGAGTGTGCCACAGCTCCTTTGTGGGACTTCATGAGCCGGTCTGAGAAGCTTCGTACTTGATTCTCCAGTCACCCTGGCGAAGCACCGACTCAGTCTCTCTCTCTCTCTCTTTCTGTCTCTCTCTCTTGTTAAAGTCCGGGGCTACCTGGGAACTTTCGTAGTCATCTCACATAAAGACTCGGATACTTTTTCTAACATCTCTCCAAAATCTGGCTCTCCAAGAGCAACAAAATATATTTAGGGATGGTGGAGCCCTGGGAATAAATTCAGGGCCTACAGAAAAGTAAGGGTTTTAAGTGGACGCTTCCTTCCAGTTACCTCTTCACATATTCCTCTGAGCAGGAGTGTCCACTAGTGTGGCTCTGGGCTGCAGAACGTTCTGTGAGGCCCAGCCCCTGACCTCCAGTCCTTCTAAGAGCCCGAGACCAGGGGAACGGCCCCTTCTGTGGTCACTTAGTCCCTCCACACTCCAGTGGAGTCCAGCCCCTGGTCTCTTCAGCATTGGCTAATGCCATTTAGAAAGCGATGTTCTTTGAAAACGAGAAGCCCTTTTTCCTGGGGATTGGTTGAGGGCTCTGCCTTCCAGGTGACATAGCAAACATCCGTGGATGGATGGTCAGTTTCTCATGTTTCTTTCAGTAACTTGTTCACTTAACAAATCCTCCCAAATTAAAGACAACCAGTGAAAAATGGTCAGGATCTAGAATACTTTCACAACAGCCAGAGAGCTCACCCTGCCCCCCTTCCTCTCCCTGCAGAGTCCTAGAGGCGCTTGTCCAACCCACCAGGACACTGCAGCCCAGGGTCCACCTCTCTAGTCATTACAAGATGCCTCCCTGGTCAGGTTCGACATGGCTTCATCTCTCCCTCATCCATCCGCCAACTGTTGTAGGTCCACAGGCTGTGACAATGAGATAGAATATTTGGATGCACTTTAATGGGAGAGATCTTTCTAAAATAAAGTTCTTGATTTAAGAAGACCTTCTTCCTGTTGCCGTAAGAAGGCCTCCTCCAGAGAATGTTCTGGCACTCACTGATGCTTAATTGACTCCAGTCTCAAGGGGAAGGATGGGAGAAACTGTAGTGTGCTGCCTTCTCCTTGACACTTCGACTCCCCTCCATTCAGAGGAGGGAAATGGACCATATTTTGTCTATGGAAATCCTGTCTTCCATAAGTACTACAAAATGAAGATCGGGAGGCATTTCTCATGTGCTAGCTTATGCCAATTCTGAAAGTTTCTGGAGTAAGCTTCTCGGGTGGGTGCTGTCATACTGAGATTCTCCTAAGACCTTCAACAAATTTAAACTCAATTCTTGTCCTTAAAATTGACAATCATAAAAGTGATCCAAGAGGATCGATGAACAGGTTTGGTGATTTTATGCCTCCAAACACTGTAACTGCAGCTTCCCACTGTTTTCCTCCTCCAGCTATGGCTTCTGCTACCTAGTAGGATGGATGCAGATTACGGAGGTGATGGTCAGGGATCCCAGCACGTGCGTCCCCAGAGGGTGGCCTTGGTGGGCGGGAGAAGTAGTGTACTGATCAGAAGCCCACAGATGATTATGAAGACGGTTCGCATGAGTATCCTGGCTTGTTCAGTGACACTTGGGAAACAAACTTCACCAACTGAGGGTCGGCCAAGGGTCACCTCATTCTCATTTTCTGCTGCGATAAGTCTTTGCAAAGCTGAGTGTCCATGGGCACGTACCTGTTCTTTTTCGTTTTCTCTCCCAAGTCCAGGTCAGCTCTGAGTTAGACCCTCAACATGGCATGCCCGTGTCAGGCAGCAGTGGTCACCCCAGGAGCCATCTTGAGACAGGAGAATTAAGAGATCTCTTGATTCTCCCTCGGATGCTGTCTCAATACCCCTTCATCTTAGAAAGCAGAAATGGGAGAGTCACTTGCAGACACTCCTTTGTTCTGCATCCGGGGGAAAGTTCTGGTATCTCAGTGACAGGTGTGGTTCTAGGAGGCAGGCCTGCAGAAGGTGGGTTCACTAGGGAGGGTCTAACACATCAGGCAAGATTCTCCAGAGACGATAAGCCACCATTTCTGTGTTCTGAATCTTTCCTCAGGTCCGCCATCTGGAAGTCAGCTTAACACAGACTCTGGAGTAGCAACTCTTCCTGCACCAGGTAATGGTATTTTCCAAGCAAGAACATTTTCTGAACCTCATCTTTCCTGACATTAATTCTAGGTTCATGGGATGACACCAGGGTGAGAGGGTGATGGGTTACTCTCATGGATTGATCCCAGGCCTTTCTCTCTTCTTAATCCTTGCTTTAGTAGAAGCCAACCCTGTAGTTTACTACCACGTTCATACGCCCAAATCTAAACGCATACCAAACCTGACTACCCGCTGGAACCCCACACTTGACTCTCTAGTACCTACTGAACACAGGCACTCATGGTTCCCTGCGGGAGCTGAGCTTGTCGTCCTTCCCCTGCCTTGCTTCCCTTTCCACTTCCCCTGTCCTAGTTAATGGCACCACTATCATCCAGCTATTCAGACCAGAAACCTGAAATAGCGTGGGTTTTCTTCTTCTTTACTTCCAACATTCCAGTGGTGGCCAAGCTTACAGATTCCTCTCTCAACTCTAGATTCCGCCCTCCACTTTGATTTCTGCTACTATATTTCAGAATCCCAGTTCTCACAGTGGCCTATGGTTCTTCAGCTGTAACTCTTACTATGTTTGTCTTGTCATTAAAGAATTAAATCTATCCTTTTCTTGCACTGGACTTTAAACTTTATGAGAAAATTAGACACATCTGATTTATTTGTAGATAAGATCCCATCACCGTAGTTGACTCAGTATGCATGCAATAAATGTTTGTTAAAATAGTATTTCACTGCATAATTTCATCAAAATTGCTAGTGGGCTAGGTCATGAGAAAAAGATCTGACATACATCAACTGTGTTATAGATCTTGCTCTATGGACTGTTTATAGAGGAATGAATAAGACAAACAATGTTCCTGCTTTTACTGATCCCATAAAAATACATGAAGAACAAAGAATAGGTATTTAAGGATTTCTACCATCAGATTAAAGCTCGTCAAAAATTTAGGGATGGAAATGACATGACACACAACCGTATCAGCTAATATGATCCCAAACAGTAGTAAGTTAACCTGGTGTTAAGTTAATCTACCTTACTGAAAGATTAGTCATCAGATGACTTTTTAATTAAGAATTCTTATTGAGATAAGATCTTAAAATATTAGAACTCTAGACACATTCATTCATTTATTCATTAATTTATACATTCAGCAAGCATCTATGTGTTTATAAGTATTTTAAGCACAAAGATGTGGGAATGAGATGTGGGTACAGAGATAAGGATTCAAAGACATTGTACTTTTACCAAGGAGATTCAATATAAAAGAAAGAAAAGATCCTAGCATCTAGTGGAAAAAATGTACAGTTTTAGGCAATAACATGGCCTTTCCTTGGAGCATATATTACAAAAGGATCGTCATCACTGTGAGAAAGAGAAATATGAAAGCAGTAGATGGCCAGGAAGTTAGTATTAGGCCCAGTGTCATAGAAGAAAGATGAGAAGCTCCTCCCAGAAATCTTCAGTGGGGATGAATCATTAAAACATGGCCCAGTGTGAATTTGATGGGTCCAGAGAACTCAATGGAGATAATGAAAGAAAATGTACTTCATGGGGCAGATGGCGAAACAGTTAGAAAGCCTTTGCAGGGGTATTTCCCATCATGCAGAACTTTCTAGAGACAGGGCAAAACTCTTTAAGCTGTGCCTATCGTTGAAAGAGTGTTTGTATTTCTGACAGAAGACAAACACAACAAAAACCCATTTAAGATTTTGGACACTGTGGGCAAAGAACTCATTACTGGTGTTTTGCATGGCTTGTTGGAAAAAGATGTTCTGAAATTGGAGGAAGCAGAAAAGAAAAACAATTTTATATGCTAAACCTGAAGACAAGCCTCGGGTCTTTCTGAAATCTGTGCGACAGAAATGGCAGGAGGCAGGTCAAGCCCTTGTCCAAACTTTCATTAATATGGGCAAATATTCCACCAGTGTAAAAGGTAAACTGAAATCACTTAATGATGGGTGTCTCAAATTTTCCAGATTCTACTTAACTCCAAGGCCCCTCCAGGGTCCTCCATAATCCCGCCATCTTTCCATTACTAACATATAATTTTTACTAAACTGGTCATCATCCTTTGAGAGGCCACCTTGCCTTTTGTGGGAGGGGACCCACTTCCCAGTTAGCTAGCAAGTTAGGTCCCTGTGCTTCTGTTACTTATAGAAGAGCGGATTGTGGACTCTGGGGACTAAAGGATATCTGCACGTGAACCCAGATTCTGCCCCTGTAGACACTCCATGATTTCATTCCAGCTTCTTCATCTCACTGGGCATCAGTCTCAGCATCTGTGACATAGTGACAATTCTGGTAACTTTTTCACAGGCGAGGGACATCATGGCGGACAACTCTGAAGACAGTAGCCCTCATCCAGAACTCTCCTCTGAGCTCCAGACACACTTAGCTCTAGCTGCACAACCAACGTTTCCAGCCAAAGACTCCATTGACTTCACAAACTTAACGTCTACAGAGTTAAACCCTTGATTTCCCCCATCAGATCTGTTCTGCTTCTAACCCTTTCTATCTTGGTGGACAGAATGATAATCCAGCAAGTCGCTCTGTCTAGAGCACAAGTGTTTTCTTCACAAGGGAAGAGTAGCTCTCGGCAGAGTGCAGACCACACAGGAGGCCGGGAAGAAACACAGGATGAACACGACACATAACGAACAGGCACCCAGGAAATATTAGTTCTCACAAGTATTATTTCACTTCTAATGTTTAGATCTTTTTAGTGCTTACTCATTCCCATGTGTCACAAAAACATGATCAGGAGAACAGCTGACAAGTGCCCAATCTATTAAAACTCTTGAAGATTTCTGACCTAGATTGAATTAAAAATATTACTAGAACCTAAATAGCCTCTAAGCCAAGTTCACCAGCGGCACACTTGATCCGCTACGGAGGTTAAGTTCAAACCCTAGCCCTGACATCTCAGAGTTGATCAATAATAATAACTATAATAATAAATAATAATAAACTAAAGGCAATAGAAAACTCTAGCTTTCTCACTGTACCAAATACGCTTTTTCAACTAGTCCCTCATGGGGAAGGGGTGCCCACCAGGACACATGTGCTGGTCGGACAGAGCTCCAATATGATGACCTCGGCTCTGTTCTCATTAATACATGAGCTGGTCCTTATGCAGGCTTATCATTTCCTCTTAAATCGGGGATGGAATGGAGACAATTTTGAAAAAAAAAAAAAAATCCGAGATCACTCAGCAAATGGGAATTGAAACTGAAGTCATAGGAGCTTTGAATAATCTGAGGCCCCCAGGAATCACCATGAACACCAAACTGAAAAGTTCAGGCTATCGGCAGAGTCTGAGGTGGCACCCGAAGCCTGGGGAGCTGGGTGAGCTGGGCTACTGACGTACAGAAAGACCTTGGCTGGGCCTCCTGGACATGGATATCATTCTGATTCATTTCATTTAACAAACTCATATATGTACATACGATGCAACAGGCACCGTTAGACTGAGGAATAGCTATTTGGACGCCAACTGGCCAAGAGAGATGGCTTTGTCTTACGTTGCATCAGTTTCTTCCTTTTTGTATCACTTTAAGGGGTTTCTTGAGCATTTCATTAAGTAATTGAGAAGAAAGTTAAAATTTTTATCTGAACTCCGAATTCTCTCATTTCTTTTTGTGTGCCTCCAGGCGAATGGAACCCCCTTTGGGCAGCAGGCTGCACTATAGCACCGAGGGACTCATTTTCATGTTAACTAAATATGAGATAGAAATCCTATCTAATCCCCAATTTTATCTGCAAACGCAGTACCTGTACCCAGATACAACATGGTCATTAGGAACTGATGCTTATTAATTAGGATGTTCACCAATCCTGGAAACAGAGGTGACTTCTGCTGGGAAAATGTACCCTCTGACCAGAGACTAGCCCAGGACCCTGGACGACCTTGCATTGGTGGAATCTTCTAGAATACAAAGGGAGTGTACATGTCTCTGTTTAAGAAATGTTCAGAACATCTAGCTTCCTTAAGAACTTACAATCTGCTACATCTACAGAGGTTGGGTTTGTATCATTCAGTGTAGAAAGACATTTATCACAAGAATGTGATTTAAAAACTAATGGAAACGAATGAATGAAATAAGAAAAAAGTGTAAAATGTGAAAACTGAAAATTTTATACAAGATAACATTGCTTTTGTCGTTTAAGTAAAAGACTTCTTGGTTGGCTTGTGTCACTGAGCATGAAAATTTATTCCTTTAATGGACAAACACCTTGTTACATTAGCTCTTGGCAAACTGCTCAGTTCTGTCTATGAAGAGCTCTTCCTCATTCCTCCAAGGGTGGGCTCAGGACTTTCCCGGCTTCTTGCACAGTCTCAGTTAAGGGAGGCCACGCAGGGTCTGACAGTCCTACATTTCTCTAGGAATTAGGTCAGGATGAGTCAGAGACAAACTTCTCCACATGGTAGGAGGGATTTTCTCACATTGGAAAAATGGTTGGTTCACATGTTGGGGGCAAGGACACCCAGAGTATGTTAGGGTCACTGACAGACAACCATCTGGTCAACCCTGGAATGTAGGGCTGGTTACTAGAGTTTCTCCTTTAAGTCACTGACCTCGCAGCTGGGTGAGGAGCCACCGCGGCCTGTCTCCTCCACGAAGGTCACAAGTGCACATAGTTGGAGATTCCGCTCCATGCGTGTGTGGGTGTCTGTCTGTGCCACGTGAGCTGGGAGTGGACTCAGGAAGGCACTCTCTCTTAGAGCAGAGCTGCCAGCCACACCCAGTGACTCTGGGCCGGAGCCATGACCAAGTAACACATGCTGAGAGGATGTGATTTTGCATCCTATTAATTAAATACCCTATTAATTAATTTCACTGGTTTCTTTTTTGTTTCTGACCATGGACATGACAAAATTTTGAATGGCACATGTGGCTCAGTCTCATTTCTAAGGGACAGCACTCCAGTAAATCTTAACTCAGGCAGTTCTTGCTCAGAGACCATAGAAGCTCCACATGGACAAATGAGAACCCCAGAGTAAGACCACTGGAAAAATCAAACTGTTTTTGCTGAATATAGAAAGGCTAAATATGATCCCAAATTATGAAAGTATTTTCCTCAGAATTCTCAGAAACCTACACTTGCATTTTCAGGGGGATCTGCTTCCTCTACTAAATCATCCTGTTCTTTCCTACTCAAAATACACCTCCTTACACTAGAAGTTGGACATAATTATAACCCCTACGCGCTGAAAGATCTTCCCATCATCTCCCTCCTCTGTCAGTATTCTTAAGTGAAAATTGGGTCCCAAAGGCAGATATCCTAATTGATGATTCATGCTATATCCTGCAGCTTTTGAGGACACCGTGCAGCTTTTGGGGCCACGTGAACCAGAAGAACCTCCCAATACGCTCAAGCTTTGTCCTCATGAAGAATTCGTGAAACTCTCTAAAAAAGAGGCTGCAGAGGTGCTGTGCTGGGTCCACGACATTGAGAATAAGAGAGAAACAACTGTTCCCACCACACAATTTCCTAAAACACTGATGGCAGAGTTGGGAATGAGGAGAGTGGCAATCTTATCCTTAGATGCTCTGAGCAAGGAGGAAATCATGTGGACCTCACACAGACTCCGATTCTCTTTCAACCCCACGACAGAATGCAGATGTCTCATCTTGTTCATTTATTTGTTCTCAAATCTATTTGTGATTTAGGACAACTTTAGCTGTCATTACTGAAGCGAAGTATTTATGAGAGAATATGGCTGAGTAATGGTTGTTTGCATTCTAGTTGAAAAGCCTAGACATGAAGCATTTTCTAAAATATAGTTAAAATCTGCATAGCATTGTATGTTGATGTGTTTTTAAGAAAAAAAAAAAGTACCCAAATAATAATGTTACCGAGGAAGAAAGACCACTCATGTATTCATTTCTAGCTGGAGCCAGTGGCAAGCGTCTCCTGGCTTCTACAGAATTGTATCTGAATCTTGAATGTGAAGACAGACTTGACTAGGTAGAGAAGAGAGAGGAGAGGGTAGGAAGTCTTCTAGTCTCCTGAAGATTCTTAAGGAACCATCCCAGCTCTTTACTGGGTCCTGCTGTGGGCTCTTTATTTTTTTTTTTTTTTTAAGATTTTATTTATTTATTTGACAGAGAGAAATCACAAGTAGATGGAGAGGCAGGCAGAGAGAGAGAGAGAGGGAAGCAGGCTCCCTGCTGAGCAGAGAGCCCGATGTGGGACTCGATCCCAGGACCCTGAGATCATGACCTGAGCCGAAGGCAGTGGCTTAACCCACTGAGCCACCCAGGCGCCCTAAAGATTTTATTTATTTATTTGTCAGGCATAGAGGGAGAGCGAGCGAGTGAGCACAGGCAGACAGAGAGGCAGGCAGAGGCAGAGGGAGAAGCAGGCTCCCTGCCGAGCAAGGAGCCCGATGCGGGACTCGATCCCAGGACGCTGGGATCATGACCTGAGCCGAAGGCAGCCGCTCAACCAACTGAGCCACCCAGGCCTCCCTAAAGATTTTATTTATTTATTTGTCAGAGAGAGAGTGAATGAGGGCGAGCACAGGCAGACAGAGTGGAAGGAAGAGTCAGAGGGAGAAGCAGGCTCCCTGCGGAGCAAGGAGCCCGATGTGGGACTCGATCCCAGGACGCTGGGATCATGACCTGAGCCGAAGGCAG
>NC_081557.1:102854846-102871770 GCF_022355385.1 Mustela nigripes
CCGCTTAACCAACTGAGCCACCCAAGCGTCCCTTCTGCTGTGGGCTCTTAAAAGATAACTTAGCTCCCGTCTGCACTTCTTACTACTGCCAACTCAATCCATTACAAAGAGATAGGAGAGCAGGGTCTTCTGGTACAGGATAGAGGACTGGGCAGCTCAAGGAGCCCTTAGCGCAGTAACAGTGACCAGCAGATGAGGGTTTCAAAGGAGCCTGAGGTAAGTCAGACTCACCGTATGTCTGTTTCCTGCAGATCTACCCAATAATGGAGAGAAATGATCGTACTCGGCTGGCTCTCATCATATGCAATATAGAGTTCGATCATCTTCCGCCCAGGAATGGGGCCGAAACTGACATTGCAGGGATGAAGAATCTGCTGGAAGGCCTCGGCTACAGTGTGGACGTGAAACAGAAACTCACTGCTGAGGTCGGGGCCCCTCACCCGCCCCTAAGTGTATATTCAACGCACATCCTACTACGAACATGTTAGCTTCAGCATGTTAGGCAAACACCTTGACATCCTTATGTGTGTGTGTGTGTGTTAAAGACATGGAAGTAAGAAACATGTCTTTCTTGAGCTCTAATATCGTCAGTTCCATAACTGGGCAAAGTGGCTGGCATGTGTATCTAGACAATCCTCAGTTCCAAAGCGGGATGATTAGGAGTCCGTCCCAACAGTCCCAGGAAATCCGAGTTTGATGTTAGTGTCATGGCAGTGTACTCACCATTACGTGCCCAGTCCCAGCTGGGTCCTAGGGTCTCTTCCTGGCACTGGGCACAGGTCTGTGAATGAGATGGGCAGCTCCCAGCTCCAGTGCTCTGGGCTTGCTTGGTGTGGGATGATCGTACCGAAAGCAAAACAGAACGTGTCACAGATTTGGTACATCCCTGGAAGAGTGAAAAGAAAGTTAAAAGTAAGTAAAGAGAAAAAAGAACAAGGAAACATGGCAGCAAACTAGTGAGTGGGGATCCCAGCAAACCTGATGTTAGATGGGCTCTTCAGGGAGCTAATACGGAAGCGGACCCATGAGTCTGGGAACCGCATGCCCTGGATAGCTGGGGATGACCTGTGTTCTGGATCGGAGGGGAAGCCACACAGGAGCCGTACAGAAACACCAGGGCAGCTGGAACCTGGGGGAGGCGAGGCACGGTGAGAGAGGAGTATTTGTACATCAGAGGTTTGATTTTATTCTAAGCATAGAAGGGAACGGTTTTACAAGGGTACTGGGAGGACGCATTTATGACACAAGACTCCTATCAAGTACTGAGAGACGGAAAGGAAAAAGTATGTAGGTGACAAAAAGTGACCATAAAATGTATGAAGAGGACAGTTTATGTATCACCATCAGGACTGGAAAGTTCTACCCACTGCTCCATTTTAGAAAGAAAACCCATCCTGGAGCAAGCAGTGCCTGGAGGCGTAGTGAGTGGGGCGTTCTGGACGATTCTTACGCTGCTGCTTGTGATAAGCAGGAGGTGAGACCAACTGAAATGCTTCTCCTAGCAAAGTAAGATCTGGTGGTTTTTTCCAGGGTATGGAGTCAGAGCTGCGGGCCTTCGCCTCCCGCCCAGAGCACAAGTCCTCGGACAGCACGTTCCTGGTGCTCATGTCTCACGGCATCCTGAGCGGAATCTGCGGGACGGCGTTTAGCCCGGAAAATCAGGATGTGCTGCCTTATGACACCGTCTTCCAGATCTTCAACAACATCAACTGCCACAACCTCAGGGACAAACCCAAGGTCATCATCATCCAGGCCTGCAGAGGTGGTGAGTTCTAAGAGGGAAACCCCAGAGGTCATGCCGGTGTCTGCTGAGAACAGTGATGTGTGCTTTGCTTCTAGAGGAGACGATCTTAGACCACATTCGGGGCAAACAAACTAGACTGAATTAGCAGGAAACTTGCCCTAGGGGGCTAACATCGGGAGCATCTGTCCCATCAGTGGACACATTTCTGTTCAACTCAAGAAGACCACTAGCATTCCTAAATAGAAGTTAAACACAAATATTCAAATCCTGAAACAAAATGATCTTAATGAGGGCTTTCCTTGTTAACATTTTACATTTTGACAATCTCTGGCTTGAGAAGAATTTCCTTTGAAAGTGAGCATAGCATGTACTAGCGGCGTCTTTTTTCCTCAGGCATATTGGAAGGGAAATGAGTGGGAAGGTGCGGGAACAACAACAACAACAAAAACCCAAAAAACAAAAAACTTTTCTCCTGACTTCCAACTGTCCTTTTGCTTTGTGGAGCAGTGTTTTGGGGGAAAAGGAAACAAACATAACTTAGCTTAAAAAATGTAACCACGCTCTCTGAAATTAGGCAAATAGGGCTTTAACTTCTGCTGTCTTCCTCACAAACGGGCCCTTCCAGTTTTGCGATGCTGTCAGCGCTCACTGGCACATTGCTGAAGGACCCTAGAGAAGAGCAGAGCACTGTGTGTGTGTGTGTGTGTGTGCACGCGTGTGCATGTGTCTAACTGGTTGGAATAACTGCTTAGCAACAAAGTTGTGGGCAATTGCTCTAGTCATCCTGAGAGGCACACAGTGTGCAGAAATTTGATGTCTCCACAGAAAATCTTGGGGAAGCGTGGGTCAGTGACTCGAAAGCAGCCTCCGCCGACAGCTTTTCCCATCAACCTCTGCTCCTGGAGAGTGACGCCATCCACAGGGTCCACGTGGAAAAGGACTTCGTTGCTTTCTGCTCCTCAACCCCACGTATGTGTCTTTCCAGGGCACACAGGGATTTGTGGGCCTGAGGGGACCCCTGAACGATTCTAGAAAATCAAAACAGGCTCCGCACAGCAATGATCCGAGGCAAATTTTATGTGTTGTCGATATTGTTTAAATCTTGTCTCATCTGTTCTATGGAGACGAAGATTCTGTTTTTTCCCTTTACTTTCTAAGATCGTACTTTTATTATAAGGGTTGTGCTTTCGAGTCAAAGGTACACCAAACATTAAAACAACCTAATGCAAGGAACCTCCTTTCCCATATATCACCTTAAAACAAATGACTGATTCCTTTTTCTACTAAATCCATTTAACAGTTTGAGGAGAGTTTTTCTGGATCCTGGGACTGGCTGCCCTTTCTCAGAGGATCATGCAAGCCTTCCATCACACACCCCAGCCCAGTGTGGATGACCCCCCCGCTTTTTTTTCCTTAAAGATTTATTTATTTAACAGACAGAGATCACAAGTTGGCAGAGAGGCAGGCAGAGAGAGAGAGGAGGAAGCAGGCTCCCTGCTGAGCAGAGAGCCCGATGCAGGGCTCGATCCCAGGACCCTGGGATCATGACCTGAGCCGAAGGCAGAGGCTTTAACCCACTGAGCCACCCAGGCGCCCCATAGATGCCCCCTTTAAAACAAGTAGAAAGTGATACCTTGGGGCGTATTTGATGTACTAACAGTAGAGCAGTGTTTAGTTCTTGACCTCTATGTAATCATCTGAAGAAACCTTACATTTGGGTGTTTCTAAGTTGCAAATTTTTATTTTCAGTCTTTTTAAACCACTTTATAGAAATATGACTGACATCTGCTAGGACTTTATGAGCTTGGAGATAAGAATATATCTGTGAAGCTATCACCACAATCCATGCCATGAACGTATCCAACCCCTCCAAAAGTTTTTTTTCAGTCTGTTCACCTATTTTGTTGATGACACTATGAAAGACAGCACAGTAATTAGTCTGTAAATGGCCACCTGTGTAAATGTGGTGACAGTCTTGAATCCTTCTGAGCTTCTAGCTTTTCCTCTGTAAACTGGGATAATTCCAATGATCTCTCAGACCTCTTTTGGAAGCCAAGTGGATAACAGAGGGCACAGAGTTAAAAGTCAGTCAGTCCTAACAATACGATAGGATTACTGGGTCATCTTTTGCAGTTCTGATGGGCTGCCCTGCTAGTTCAACCTCTGCTAGCTTTTTATTTGTCTATTTGCTTCCTGTCTGTAAAAAATGAGTTAACGTAGGGTTATAGCTCCTTCTCCTAAAGACACCGAGATAACTACCAAGCTATACTTTAGAAAAACTGTAAGCGAAGTAAGAGTGAAGGCCCCAGCCCAAGGCTTACCACCTCCTCTCTTCATAGATAACGTCTCCTGGAGACACGTCACAAAGGGATCTCTCTTCATTGCACAACTCATCACATGCTTCCAGAAATACTCTTGGTGTAATCACCTAATAGAAGTATTTCAGAAGGTAAGCTTGTCTTTCCTCTTCTAGTCATTTGTCTGTTCAGGAAGCCTTTGCCAGGTGACAATGTCGGAACTGGTCAGGCAAACACAAGTGGAGTGGGACCTGGTTCCTGCCATCTAGGTGTTTAAAACCTGATTGAGGAAAAAGAAAAAGAAAAATGTCAGTGCACTATAGCAAGTGATCAAAATATAAAAGAAATAATATAACATATAAGTTTGTATGTCATGGGGTATAAGTTCTTAAGTTTCAAAGAGTGGGAGGTATTTGCATTAATTTTCATTGTTTACTTTATAAATAAATATGAACTGGCTGGCATATTTGTGGGCTCTCTCCTGGTGACAAAGGGGTGAAGGAGACACGTGTGACCTTAAGGTTCTGTAGCAGGTACGTCGTTTGTGAGACACACGGTCACTGAACAAGTAGGCCAGCAAACAAATGTGTGGTTATGGATTGTGATGGAATCTGTAAAGAAAAGTCTGAGGACATGCGAAGGGGGTGGTCCAGAAGGGGGCCTGATGCTGCTTCCCCGGCTCTGGACACTCCTTAGTGGCCCCCTTTCCCTGTTTACTTTCCTCCGTGGCTCTTCCCTCCATGCACTTAGTATATGTATTTATAGGCTCATTTTTTAAAAAATCTGTATTTACTCACTCAAATGTGAATTTACGAAAGCGGGAATTTGCTAAATGCGACATTCAGGCACATAGGAATTAATATCCATTGAATGAAAAAATGCTTGAATAAATAAATAGATGTTTTCCCCTTTTTTAAGGAACAAGGGATTGCTATTAAGAACATGGAAAACTGTGGTTGTGTTTTCAATCAAAAACATAGAGAACAGTTACACTCTTCTGGAAGAAGAAGGCAATACCACAAGTAAATTGGAGAAGTCAGCAGCATGACATGAGTTGGGGTCTCTAAATAGGAACTTAGCAAGCTAAGTCCTTTGGATGAGTAGGATTTGGACATTGCACTTGGAAGGGCATTTCCAGGAAAGACTAGAAATAATCGATCTAGGTTCAGCAGGATCTCATTGATCAGCCTGTGGCAAAAGACTTTAAGTCAGCCTGGTGGCAGGGATATGAAAGTTACTCAGTGTTCTGGACTTAACAAAATCCTGGGATTTGAGTCTCACTAAATTGAGGAGTTAACCCTGGTAGACATAGAAAGTAGAGAATTCTCAAGATCCAGTTCTCATGAAGCGACCCCAGGGGAAAACTAATTGTCAGATCACAAACAGAAAACAGGAAATAGAGTTTGTAAGGGCTTGGATTAGACATAAAGTGTTTGAGAAAAAGGACATATTCTGACACCAGGTATCACTTTCAAGAGGTAGGGCAGCACTGGCAAAGAGTCTGAGTGTCCATGGGGCTGGCAGCATCAACCCTAGGAGCACCCTGAATTCCCAGAATTTTCTGGCTCATGGTGAAAAATTTTTCCTGAGAATTCGTAAGAGGCATCATCTTGCCTCTCTTTTTGTTTTTAGGTACAACAATCATTTGAAAAACCAGATGTCAAAGCCCAGATGCCCACCATTGAACGAAGTTCTCTGACAAGACCTTTCTATCTCTTCCCTGGCAACTGAAAACGGTAAGTGCCGAGAGCTGTTGGCAGGTGCAGTAAGTGGGAAAGTCATATTGGTGGTGAGGTCCAAGGACCAAGTGGCGGTTGACAGCTTAGTTGGTTCCATTAGTGTTCCTGGTTGATGTAGTTTGGTGGTTAGTTGCTGTTTTTACTCTACTTCTGTGCATCTGAATCCTACCTCCACCTCCACAATCGAGCCGTTGGGTTAGTTGAGCGAAACCAAGTCAGGAAGTAATGAACTGTGCAGGACACAGCGTAGCAATTATTAAAATAGAAATGTCCTCATGTTTCCACTGACTTGCATTCATCTCTCTCATTCCCTCCCTTGCCCACCCCTCCCACATACTGAGTTTCCACACATTGCCTCAGATCCTGAGAACATGGGAAACACAGGAGCAGGGAGAGAGCAGGACTTTGGTCCTCTGAGTGCACACGTGTCACGTCGCCGCTCTGAGCGACCGCTGCCAGATGCTACAAAAGCTACCCCGTGTGGAGGCAGACTCCGGTTCCGTACCACTCCCACGGAGCGGATCTCACCCTCAGACTGTGCTCTCACAACTGCACATGCTCTGCATGAACCCCCTGAGCACCCACCGCCACATGTAGTAGTATTGTTGTTATTATTAGTTTTGGTCAAAATATTTTAGAATGGGTATATCAAATTAGACCCCAAATTTAGACCCCCAAGTTAGACCCCAAGTTAGACCCCAAATTATTTCACTTACTCACAGCTGCTTTATATCATTATAAGCAATTATGAGTCTGCCTCTCAGAAACATCACTTAAATTCTGTTTTATCATGAGGTTGATCTCAGTGGTTCAGTGTGTGCCCCTGCCATCTCCCGCCCTGGGTTTCTGACACGGTCCCAGCGCAGTTGCCCAGATACTTCAGTGTTACAGCTGCTAAGGCCTAATGAGTGCAAGAGAACTACATGGAGGAACTGGCTTGTTTATGGGACTCGTATGTATCCGGCACCGACTACGTTCCAGGTTCTGATCCAGATGCTGGCAATATACCAGGCAACAAAGCAAGTGGAGTCCTTGCTCTGAGACGTGCGCTCGAGCGAGAGGGGACAGACTCTAACCACACAGGAAACAGATCCTGCGTTGAGAGGGAGAAGAGCTAAGAGAAATGGAGGAGGTTAAAGAGCCCCAGAGGGAGGATGCTGTCGGGCTACAGATAAGATTATTTAGGCAGAATTTCCTTCAAGTGATAAAACGATATAGTCAGAACAAGGAATGGACAGGCTGTGGTGGTGGTGGGGGACCTTGGGGTACCTGTTGGGGGAAAAGTGTCCCACCTCAGGAAACAGCAAGTATAAACACCCTGAGGCAGAAACGGGCCTCACATGTCTAAAGAAGTGTCAAGAGGCAGCAACCTGGGGGAGAATGAGATCAATGGAAATGGGAGAGGCAAATTCAGAAAAGTGGTGGGAAGCCTGTTCACGTGGACCTTGGTGGTCATGTGGTAAAGGTTTCAAATGTTTTATCCCGAGTGAGACAGAGAGGGTGTTTCAAGTGCTCTTACATACGGAAATGACGTAATCAGGGGCCTGGGTGGCTCAGTGGGTTAAGCCTCTGCCTTCGGCTCAGGTCATGATCTCAGGGTCCTAGGATCGAGCCCCGCACCAGCCTCTCTCCTCAGCAGGGAGCCTGCCTCCCCCCTCTCTCTCTGCCTGCCTGTCTGCCTCCTTGTGATCTCTCTATCAAATAAATAAAATCTTTAAAAAAGAAAAAAAAAAAAAGAAATGACATAATCTAGTAACAGAGATTTCGCAAAGATCACCTGGAGTACTTTCGGGTGAGTAGACGACAATAGTCACAACTAGAAGCCAAAGGAAGTGGCAAGAGCCACCCAGAAGAGGAAGGGAATGGAGCCATGAGAAGAGACAGACTGAGGTCTTTCAGGGATTGTTGTCTTGATTCTGCTCTTTTTCTCTCCTTCAGGCCATCGCAGGCAGCGCAGCCCGTCTTGACCAACTTCGGAAAGTACCTTGACCAAAGCATGCTCATGTGACCTTTGGTATTACAATAAAAAAGAAAACAAATGAACTGTCTTTTACATCCTCTAGCAGAGAATAGGATTTCCGTTAAAATGGTGGCTGAATGGAAATCAGGTGAAAGACGTAAGCTGGATTTTCCAGCTTTATGACTCACGGGGTGTGTGTATTTCCTGGGGGAACATAACCGGCCATGACTTGACCTTAGCAATAGGGTGACGGGAGGCAGTACCTGTCCAGAGACAAGAACTATAAATTGGTCAGCTCCTCACTTATATACTTATCAGACCCTAGACCTACAGAATGATCTAGAACAAGTTTTCTAATTTATTACTTGGCCAACATTATAGGTGAAGCTCTTTTTTTCTTTTTCTTCAGTAAAGTGTGAGTTCAAATTAATCCCATGTATCTATCTTTCTTCTTGCTCTCCTGTTTTTCTTAAGTACTTTTTCCCCAGACTTCTGCACTTTCTACATTTCAGGAAAATCTTATCCTTTAGCAAGCCCCTGACTGTCATCTAAAATAAGTTGGGCTTTTGTCCAAGATGGTGTAAATTCAGTGTATTTGTATAAACACACAAATGCAATTAGAAACACCACAGAAAATGCAAGGGAGTGTTAGCAGTGGAAGGAGTAATGTCTACTTTTCTGGAAGGATGAATGTTGGTAGAGGAATTTTGGCTACATGGCCACTAGAACTACTACGTAAGGAGATACACCACTTCTACCATGTTCACGGAGAATGCTGGATAGAAATTTTAGCACATAGCTGAACTAAATTTAAAAAAAAAAAAAGGTGCTCTGGATGTCAAATAGAAACATCATAGTTAAAATTTATAAAAGTTAATTGAATGTCAAGATTATTGTAAAGATTTCGATTATTAAAAGGGATTTTTGTGTATAAGTAACTAATTTAAGCCTTACAACAGCCCTGTAATTACTATCAACATCCTCGTTTTACAGATATTTTAGAGCTTAAATGACCTGTCCAAGGTCACACAGTTAGCAAGTGAAAGTTCTGGACTTACTCTGAAATCTGAGTTATTAACCATTGTGCTGTGTTGTCTCTCCAATGCAAGGACAGACTAAAATTGTAGGGTTTCTGAACTGTAGGGGTTAACTGAATTTTGAATTGTAAGGATTAACTAATACTACAAAAATTCATGCTGGCTTTATATCTGGACTTGGCCTGCTCATGTAGACATGTAAGTCACATCACAAAGATTCAAAAATATGTTTCACAGATGCCTCAGTCTTTGACTACCAAGTGGTAATACTAGAAACCCAATAACAGAAAGACTGCCTCACATCTGTATATAGCACAGAATGAAAATACACACGCATACGCACACAGATTCCAAACATAGAACTATGTGTACATATAGGCACATACAAAAACCAGGAAGAAAAACATACAAACTAAGCATTCGACTTAAGAAATCAGAATATACTAAACCAATACATAAATAGAAGTAAGCAAATCATACGGATTCAAAAGAACGCATGAATGAAATTGTAATGAAACAAAGGACTGAGCAGGTCACTGAAGCAAACACTGGCCCTTTAAAGGGCTAATGAAATTACAGACAGCCAAGACTGAATGTGAAAGAAAAGAATTAGCATAGAGACAATATTCAAGATAAAAAGGTATGATGAATATAGATAGACATAAATACAGAAAAAAAAAAATTAGAGAAAGGACACCTGGGTGGCTCAGTGGGTTAAGCCTTTGCCTTTGGCTCAGGTCAGGATCTCAGGGTCCTGGGATCGAGACCCACACCTGGCTCTCTGCTCAGCAGAGAGCCTCCTTCTCTCTTCCCCTCTGCCTGTCTCTCTGCCTACTTGTGATCTCTCTCTGTCAAATAAATAAATAAAATCTTTAAAAATAATTATCAGAGAATATCACACATAACACAGAGGAAATATACGGAAAACTTTCTAGAAAAGGTAAATTAATAAACTTAACACATGATAAAATAAAAAGCTAAATTGACCCATAAACATTAAATAAATGAATTTTTCTTTGTCATATTCATCTGCAAAAATGATGAGTAGACCCAAATTGTTGTAAAGACATGTCTTACAGAACTTCTAAGAAACTGATTCATTCTACTTTCAATAAACAGTTCCACATGAAAAAGAGAAGTATGCTTCTTAAAATCTCTTATAGGCCTTATACAAAACTGAAACAAAATGTTAGAAGAGGAGGAGAAGTTAGAAAAATATTGGCTGATTTCTCATGAACACTCATGTAAAGATTCTAAAAAACATGTTAGCAAAACAAATCTAGCCGTATCTGAAATACTACTAATATTTATTAATTAGTATTTGATGATACTAGCATTTACTCTAAGGATGTGGTTATAGTTTAATAAGAGACATATTTAGGACAGCTTTCCTCAAAATAAAATTTAAAAAGTAGATGCAAAAATTTTAAGAAGTTTATAAATGCATTTAATAGTACTGAGAATTCATTTATGATAAAGAATAATTAAAACCTTAGAAAAACAAGAACAAAAGCAATTCCTTAATCTAATGCATATATTTAATAAGAAGTCAACCAACAAAATAGAAGTACAGGAAAAACAATGTGTGAAAATCTATAGCCTCCTTATGCAGAAATATTTGAGGATTACCTTTGAATAAGATACAAGTAAAAAATATTTCTATTCAGTTTTGCACTAGAGTTCCAAGCCAAGAAAGCTGAAAGTAAAAGTATGGAACACAAAAATAAAATCATCATTGTTCTTGAAAAATATGATTTTATTCACTAAAAATCTCTTCAAATTAATAATATATTCCCTGGATTTGTAAGAATTCAGATCAATATACAAAATAAAACAGCATTCTCGTATTTAAAAGATGATAGGAAGTGTTTGCTTTTTAAAGGCTCTTCTTGCAAATAGCAATTTACATCATAAGATATTTGAAGGTAATTGTAAACAAATACTTGCAAGGTATGCATGGAAAATATTTTTAAAAAATCACCAAGTGACATGTAAAGAAGATTTAACTACTGTGAAGGATATCCTCAACACTGATTAGAAGACAAATGTAAAGATTTCAATTTCCTACCCAAATTAATCTATAAACCCAACAGAATAACAAAGAAAACCTAACAGGAAATTTTCTCAAGCTGGATAGTTTACTTTTTTATTTTTTTTTTAAGATTTTATTTATTTATTTGACAGAGAGAGATCACAAGTAGGCAGAGAGGCAGGCAGAGAGAAAGAGGGGGAAGCAGGCTCCCCGCCGAGCAGAGAGACCGATCCGGGACTCAATCTCAGGACACTGAGATCATGACCTGAGCTGAAGGCAGCGGCTTAACCCACTGAGCCACCCAGGCGCCCTGGATAGTTTATTTGTATGCCTTGTTTAGAAAATACAACAGTAAGAAGAGCTAAGAAAACAATTTTGTGTTGAAGGGATGGACACTGCCTAACTACAAATCAGGACATGATGTAAAGCTCCGTCAAGGGAAACAAAGCGAAACAAACCATTGGACTCCATCAAGACACACAGTGATTGGGAACAATGAACAAAACTAAAAGGCAGCATGTGGGATGGTGAAGATATCTGCAAGGACATATCTGAGAACGGGTTAGTATCTAAAATCTGTGAAGAAATTATCAAACTTAACAGCGCCTCCCCGCTCCCCCCAATAATACAACGCTTACACTTTTCAGGGGATGCAACATGGTATAGTTACTCTGGTAGGCAGTATAAAGGGTTCTCAAAAAGGTAAAAATAGGGGACACCTGGGTCAGTTTAGAGTCTGACTCTTCATTTTGGTTGATGTCATGATCGCAGGGTCATCAGATCAAGCCCCGCATCCGGCTCTGCCCTGGGTGTGGAGCCTGCTTAGGATTCTCTGTCCCTCTGCCCCTCACCATTCCCCACTGCATGCTTCCTCTCAAACAACAATAACAACAATAAAAAAACCCTAGAACTACCCTGCAACCCAGCAATGGCACTACTAAGTATGTACCCAAAGGATACAGAAATACAGATTCAAAGGCGTACACACCTCAATGTTTATGGTAATGTTATCAGCAATAGCCAAACTATGGAAAGAGCCCAAATGTTGACAGAGGAATGGATAAAGACGTGGTTTATATATGTACAATGGAATGTTATTCAGCCATAAAAGTAATGAAATATCATTTGCAATAACATGGATGGAACTAGAATTTATTATGCTAAATGAAATCAGTCAGTCAGAGAAAGACAAATACCATGTGATTTCACCATACGTGGAATTTAAGAAACAAACAGGTGAACACAGGGAAAGGGGGAAAAGACAGAGGGAAGGAAACCATAAGAGATGCTTGACTGCAGGGACCTGTAATGGAGGGGGTAGGCTAGATGGGAGATGGGCATTAAGGAGGGCACGGGTTATGAAGAGCCCTGGGTGGTGTGTGTAAGTGATGGACCACTAAATTCTACTCCTGAAACCAATTCTACCACATATGTTAACTAACTAGAATTTAAATAAAAACTTGAAATGAAAAAGAAATAATATGAAATGAAAAATAAATAAATAAATAAACCCTCATTTCTTCTTGGAAATGTTGCTGAGTAGCTTAATTTTCCGTATGCAATTCTCTGTATACGAGCTGATAATAGTCACACCCATACAATTCCCTTCATCTAAAATTGGACTGTTTTTAACCCATATTTTTGTTTTCCAGTGTCTAACGTCCTAAGATTTTCACTGACTTCTGCATCCATAACCAAGTGTTCTGTACTTTTTTCAAACAATAACTCTCAATGCTAAGAAACAATGAAAAGCATTTATACTATTATGGCTATGTGAATCATCTCTGGACAAGTACTGTGTTGGGATGTATTTCCACCTTTTGGGGGCTGATCCCTCAGTAACTGTCCATTCAGAGAAGAATATTTCTAGCCTCAAAATCTACCACTTTGTTATTACCTGGTCACACATGCTTGCTTTTCTCTCCTATAATTCTAAGGCTAAGGCATCACTTCCCACTTAACTCCTTCATGCTTGCTGACCGAAATTGTTCAATAATAGTCCCATTGCTGTCCTACATCATGTTCCCACTGAATGATGTCATTGCTATTGCCACAAAACACATTATAATGATCCCATTAAACAACACACACACACACACACCGCTCTCTTCCCCATAACTCCTCAAAGCTCCCCAAACTCCCTTTATTCTCTCTCAAATCACTTCCAGTCCCTCTTTTGTCTCTAACCTTGAATCAAAAACAATTCTTGTTAATGTATCCAGTGTCTTCCACATTGTCAATTTGAATGTTTAATCTTCAGTCACCGCTCTGACCAATTAGAAGTACTTCAGAGTGATGTTGACATCTTCGGTTAAGTTGTGTATTTGAGACTTTTCTTGTTTCTTGAGGAAGGCCTATATTGCTATACCTTTCCCTCTTCTGACAGCCTTTCCTGCACCTCCAAGGTTTTGAACTGTCTGTCATGTTTTCATTTCATTTGCTTCCATGTATTTTTTTTTTTAATTTCTTCTTTAATTTACTGGTTAACCCATTCATTCTTTAGTAAAATGTTCTTTATCCTCCATGCACTGGAGATCGTTCAAAAATTTTTCTTGTGGTTGACTTCAAGTTTCATAGCATCGTGCTCTGAAAGTACGCATGGTATGATCTCAATTTTTTTTTACTGTTGAGGCCTGATTTGTGACATAGTATGTGATCTATTCTGGAAAACGTTCCATGTGCACTTGAGAAGAATGGTTACTCTGCCACTTTAGGATGAATGTTCTCTATGCATTGGTTAAGTCCACATGGTCCAGTGTGTCATTCATTGTTGTGGTCATCACCATGGAGGTACATGGTCCAAGGTGTCATGTCCTTGTTGATTTTCTGCTTAGATGATTTGTCTAATGCTATAAGTGGGGGTATTAGAGTCCCCTACTATTATTGTATTATTATCAATGAGTTCCTTTATGTTTACTATTAATTGACTTATATATTACAACTGTCAGATTTTCCTGTTGGATAGACTCCTTAATGATGACATAGTGCCCTTCTTCATTTCTTATTAGAGTCTTTGGTTTAAAATCTAGTTTGTCTGTTATATACATATGGCTACTTTAGCTTCCTTTTGACATCCATTACCATGATAGATAGTTCTCCACTCCACTCCCTCACTTTCAATCTGTAGGTGACTTTAGATCTAAAATGAGTCTCTTATAAGCAGCATATAGATGGGTCTTGCCTTGCTTTGCTTTTCTTTCTGTCTTTTTTTTTTTCCTTTCTTTCTTTCTTTCATCCATTCAGATACCCTATGTCTTTGGCTTGGAACATTTAGTCCATTACTTTCAGAGTGATTATTTTTTTAAGATTTAATTATTTATTTGATGGGGGGAGGAGTAGAGGGAGAGGGAGAATCTCAAGTAGACTCTGCACTGATCACAGAGCTCAACAAAGGGCTCAATCCCACGACCCTGTGATCATGACCTGAGTCAAAACCAAGAGTCAGATACTTAGCCTACTGAACTCAGGTATCCCCATTCAGAGTTATTACTGATAGGATTTAGTGCCATTGTATTACCTATAAATTAGGTGTTTCTGGAGGTTTTCTCTTATTCTTTCTAGTCTTTGTTGCTTTTGTTTTTTCCCACTCAAAGAGTCCCCTTTAATATTTCTTGCAGGGTGTTTAAGTGGTCATGAACTTTTTAAGCTTTTGTTTGTCTGGGAAAATCTTTATTCTCCTCCTATTCTGAATGACAGCCTTGCTGATTGAGTATTCTTGGCTGCGTATTTTCCCATTCAGTACATTGAATACATCATGCCACTTTCTTCTGGCCTGCCAAGTTTTTGTGGATAGACTTGCTATCAACCTTATTTGTCTTCTCTTGTAGGTTAAGGGTTTTTTTTTTTTCTTTCTTTCGCTGCTTTCAGGATTATTTCCTTATTTGTGTATTTTGTAATTTTTAAATATAGTATTTGATATTTAAAAATTAATCAAGAAAAGAATTAAAAATCATTATATCATGAAATATTAGGCAGCCTGATGAGTAAGGCAGGATAAGTTAACTACATCTTATTTTTCATAAGAGGTAGTCAAGAACATTGTTGTATTTGGTCTATCAAAAAACAGAGGGATAAAATATGCATGTTACTGAAAGATCTGAAAATCAGCATAAGAAAACAAAAATGAATAATTTAGGGAAATTACATATAGAATGTGGGACTGAAGATGGGAGAGTTGTACTGAGAATATGTTTTCTATTATGCACTTTTCTGTACAACTGAATTAGATGCCTGCTGCATACATTACTTTGATAGAACATCTAAAACTTATTAATCTATCAGGGTACCTGGGTGGCTCAGTGGGTTAAAGCCTCTGCCTTCAGCTCAGGTCATGATCCCAGGGTCCTGGGATTGAGCCCCGCATCGGGCTCTCTGCTCAACAGGGAGCCTGCTTCCTCCCTCTCTCTCTGCCTGCCTCTCTGCCTACTTGTGTTCTCTGTCTGTCAAATAAATAAATAAACTATTAAAAAATAACCTTATTAATCTATCAACACTGTTAATACTATATGGTCATTAAAAAAATGAAATAGTTCCTAAGGTACTTTAATTCTTACAAATTTCTTTCATACATTGGGAAATTATAAAAAGCCAACTGTTGATGACATGGGAAAAAAGTTATTGGTAAGTATGTGTTTCTCTATTGGTGAGAAACTGCCCCAAAACACAGTGACTTAAAACAATGGGCCTTTTCTATTGTTCACAAGTTGATTATCAACTCTGTGGTTCTTCTTGTCTCTGGGGTTATCCAAGTGCCTGAGATCATCTGCACACGGGTTAGGCATCTCCATGTGATGTCTCTAGCAAGCTATCCCAGTCTTGTTCATGTGGACAGTCACGTGTCCAAGAGGAAGAAATGGGTTACATGTCTACTGGCCTGGCAAAGAGCTTCACAGGGTCCATTTACTGCATCACAGTGGCAAAACCCAGTCAGAGTTGAGTTTATAGTCAGACCAAAGGAAACAAAGATACTCCTGATAGCAGCCATCAATAACATCAGTACTATACTGAGTGCTTTTTAAAAGCACAGGATAAGAATTCTTACCAATGTAAGCTAAGCATATAATTGTGGTTAATTTGTGGCATGAGATTAAAAAAGACCGATGATCTTACTACATTTCATACAATTTGCATTATTTAATTTTTATAGCAAACATCCTATTGTTTAAAAAACTAATCTTGAGTAAAAGAGTCAGTATAGTAAAATATACACATTTTCCCAGTGCTGACCAGTACACAGATCAAGAAAGAGAGAAGAGATCACATACCTCTGTTTTTAAAAATGGTATCAGGAATAGCACTATTTGTCAGGCTCCAGTCAGTTTCCTGCTCCCCTTAAGTCTTGCAAACTCACACCTTACTGCAGGGGCTGAGTGGGTGTCTGTGGTGAGACCTCTCTGCCATTTTGTGGCTATGGGGTAGCACAGAGGGTCCATTTGACTTCAAAATAGACTGCAAAACAGAACAGAGAAACTGTGTGAGAATGAAGAGGAAAGATATGTTTGCTTCCTGTTTTCTAGTAGAAGTAAGACACGTATCAGAAAAGTCAAATTCTATCTCCACACAGACAAAGAGAACTTGAAAAGCTGTAGTTTCCCATTTAGGCAATACCAGCATGCCAGAACCCTGAGAGCAAAGGGAAAAGGCTGCTTTCATTTTCACTACTTTCCTACCCAGAGAGACAGAACAGCAATGGCTGGTGAGTGTCTCCGGTTTTCTGGCATTTATGTCTGTGTTTTGGGGGAGTGACAGCTCAGGAAGGAGGGCAGGACAGGAGATGGAGCCACTGCAAAACAGAACAGAGAAACTGTGTGAGAATGAAGAGGAAAGATATGTTTGCTTCCTGTTTTCTAGTAGAAGTAAGACACGTATCAGAAAAGTCAAATTCTATCTCCACACAGACAAAGAGAACTTGAAAAGCTGTAGTTTCCCATTTAGGCAATACCAGCATGCCAGAACCCTGAGAGCAAAGGGAAAAGGCTGCTTTCATTTTCACTACTTTCCTACCCAGAGAGACAGAACAGCAATGGCTGGTGAGTGTCTCCGGTTTTCTGGCATTTATGTCTGTGTTTTGGGGGAGTGACAGCTCAGGAAGGAGGGCAGGACAGGAGATGGAGCC
>NC_081557.1:102871780-102947141 GCF_022355385.1 Mustela nigripes
CCGAAGGGGGCTCTCATGAGACAGGGCTGTTTTGCTCTGGGAATGTGAGGGATGGGGAGCTTGGGGCACAGCAAGCAAGTGTGCTATCAGACAAAGCATTTTTAGCAGAGAAGCTACAGCTTTTGTGGGGGGTGGGGGGAGGAAGTGTAAAAATTCTGGATCTATGTTCTCAGAACATTCCTAAGATTTTAGTCTTTTCTTTGAATTCATACTGCCTGAGCTTTCTTTCTTTCTTTCTCTCTTTCTTTTTAAGATTTTATCTATATTTTTGACAGACAGAGACCACCACAAGTAGACAGAGAGGCAGGCAGACAGAGAGAGAGGGGCTGAGCAGAGAGCCCAATGAGCGGTCCCGATCCCAGGACCCTGGCATCATGACCCAAACCGAAGGCAGAGGCTTTAACCCCCTGAGCCACTGAGGTGTCCCCTGAGGTTTCTAACCATTTCTTCAGTGTATTTCACTTCCTCCATATTTCCGCTCTCTGTATGACCTCTTGTTTCCAGCAGTGAGCAAGCCAGCCACAAAGTGTGCTCTCAATCTCAGACTACAGACCCACCCTGCCAGCCCTGGCCAGGGAAACAAACGTACATTTTTCCACAGATGATAGATAATACTTCCACGCTTTACATCTACACATACTAACTACAGTGCGTTCTTTTGTTTAAAGATTTTATTTGTTGATTAGACAGACAGAGATCACAAGCAGACAGGCAGGCAAAGAGAGAGAGGGAAGCAGGCTCCCCGCTGAGCAGAGAGCCCGATGCGAGACTCAATCCCAGTACCCTGAGATCATGACCTGAGCCAAAGGCAGCGGCCCAACCCACTGAGCCACCCAGGCGTCCCTACAGTGCGTTTTTAAAAGAGATAATGATAAAAGTGACAGGAAGGGAAGCAATCACAGGTGATACCAAGCTGAAATGAGGCAGCCATCACTAATGGAGCAACTTAATGAAGTTGTTTAAGTTGCTTTCCTTCCCCGAGGCTCACTTTCTCCACCAGTAGAAGGCATAGGTTTGGGGAAGATCGGTGCTTCTCTGTGTGTGGTCCTCAGAACAGTAACTTTAATATCACCTAAGACACGGGTGGAAATAAAGATTGATGTGCTCCACCCTGTCCTATCAAATCAGATTTCTGGGAATAGGGTGCAGGAAGCTCTGTTCATCACCCTCTCAGATACTCTCTTCCTTGTTAAATTTGAGAACCACGCAACTAAATCAGAGACCTAACGTCCTGCAATTCCTAAAATCGTATTGTCCTCACAGAGAAGAGATCACTACAAGACCCAGTTAAAGAAATAAAGATGATTGCCAGTACCATGTTTGGTGGCTTCTTGGAAGACTTGAAGGAAAAGAAGGTATTAGATAAACGTGACTTACAAACAATAGGGAAAAAAGTGAACTTCATTGTGAATAAGACTGAAAACCTGGTTGATGATCTCTCTGAGAAAACTCAAGTGGTAGGTCAAGTATTTATGGACCGTCTCATCAATTCCAAGAGCCTGCTGAGTTTGAGTGAGTATCTTGGGCCAAAGGACTCCTAACTTATTATCTGCCCTCCTATGCAATATCTGTTTTATTTCTATTTTCAAGTAGAGAACAAATTATCTGCATCTCCAGTACTTTCTTTGCCTTCCCTCAGCAACGGTCACCTTCAATCACCCCTTAACATTTCCTGTTTACTGTATTATATCTCCCCTTGATAAACGTAAAGCCCATGAAGCATGGAACTTTGTCTGCTTTGTTTATCAAGAGAGCCCCAACTCATGGAAATGGCACCTGACACATTACAGGTGCTCAGTAATTACTTGTGAAATGCATGAATGGTCCTGGAGCTCTAGTAAATTCAGGGACAGCCCTTAGCTAATCTCTGTTGCTCTGGCCACACTCTAGACTCCAGAGTTATTCCCACCTGTAAAATGCTCAATAGAAAAAAACACCAAAATCCACACAGCAATCCACTGTCTTGTGCTTAGCTGGGGCTTGGCCCAAGGCAAGAATCTCTGAGAACTTAGACTGTCTTTGTGAAAGGAGTACCTAGGGAGTTTGAGGAACATTAGTGGAACATGAGTGTATCCTTCTCTAGGAAGCATGGGTTGGCTCACTCTCTCTTTGAAGAGTCAGGGGAGTCACTATTTTACGTTTTTCGGCACAAACTTTCTCTGTCACAGTGACTCAAATCCGATGCCGTGACATAAACTTAGCAATAGATAATAAGTACAAAATGGCTGTGAATGTGTTCCGATAAAGCTTTATTAACAAAAACTGCTGTTGAGCTGACCTTGGCCTCTAGGTTGGAGTTTCCTGACTCCTACTCTAGAGGACAATATATACATGCGAGTGTTCCCAATACTGAGGACATCCTTTTGCGATCATTTTGTGGTTGCTGAAAGACTACCTAAGTTTATAGACGTGTGTACTTTCTTTCCTCAGAATGAAAAATGCTACTGCAGAAAAGCCTTGATTAAAGAATTTGATTATTCCTTGAATTATGTAAGCAGGAACATAATGAGCTCTTCACTGTGTTATAGAAACTGCTTCCTCCTTCACCTGGCACAAAGTCACAGTCCTCTAAGACAAATGTGGAGCTCAGACAAGGAACCAGATTTCCATGCTTCATAGGGTCACCGCAGGCCAAACATCATCAGTTTCTTGTGAGTGAGAGGGAGTTACATGTGTGTAGATTCTAGAAACCTAGTTCTGTTAACAAATGTCCTTTTCCTGTTCTTTCAGAATCTCATGCTGAAAATGAGGATGAGGAATCTGAGAGCAGTGAGTCATCTTCTTTGACAGGTAAGTGCCATCAAATCTCATATCACAAATGAAAACTCAGACATCTAGGGCTGTCAGAAGGCACTACAGTCAAGACATAGGAAACTGTGTTTTTACTCACTTTCCATCTCTAGAAATAACCTTCAGCATTCAGCATTGATCCTTAACTTTTTGTTCATTCCACTTCAGAATCTGAAGATGAAAGTGAAAGTGAAGAAGAAGAAAATGCCAAGCCGTCCCAGGCATTAGCTCTCCCTTTGGCAGGGGCCACCAAACCCAGTAGCTCATGTAAACCCTCATGCGTCACTCAGGGTAAGGCCCTAAGTAACAGGGGCCCTAAGTTACAGTGGAGAGACCAGAGATGGGTTCAGAAATTCTGGGTTATTTCTTCCTTCTGTGCCACCCGAGACAAAGTAAGGTCAGCGTTCATATCCCCACTCGTTCATCCTCTAATAATCTGGAAGTGCAAGTGAAGATCATGAAATTAGGGAGAAGGCTGGAGACCAAACATGGCTTCTGCCTGTGACAGGCAAGGTCATGGATGCTTGGTGACAATCTGTGAGCTAAGGCAGATGGGGAAGCTGTATGCTATAGTGGAAAGAGAACTGGAATAAAACCCAGGCAATCTCAACCTGAGCCCAACACGGCCACTGACTAACCATGGTCTCTGGTGTGAATGACCCAACCTTTCTGAGACTCATAGTTTTCAGTGAGATTAATAACATCTTTAAAAGATTCCCAAGACAGCAAACAGATAAGCAAGTAACAACTATATGAACAGGACAAGGATGTGGTTAAGAAAAGCACGTTAAGAAACACACAACAGGACTAGACGCACATACTGTGTGATCACTAGAGAAACGGATGAGTTACTGAACCACATCAAGGAATTGCAGTGTCTAGAAAGGGGCTACTGAAGTGTTGAGTCATGAGCACCATATTTTCAGAAGTCCGGGACAAGCTTCCAAAGGCACGAACACCTTGTAATCTGTTGTATCCATTATCCTTGTAATATCCGTATCCTTATAATCACTGTTGTATCCATTATACACACATATGAACTGAGCACCTACTGTTTACCATTTCAATCACTGTTTCTAGCAATAAGCAAGATAGGTCAAGATCTTGCTTTCATGGAGTTGACAGTGTAATGAAGGTGCACACTTAGTACATATGAAAAATAAATAGTACAATTCAGGAAATGGACAAGAGAAAAGAGGTGAGGCAGGTGGGCCACAGTGAATAATTATGAGAACTCATTTGGGGTGATATTTCAGTACATGCTTGAACAACAGAGAGGGGGAGGGTTGTGCCACACTCTAAAGCAAAAGCATCCCCTGGAAGGGCAGCAGGCCCATGGGGGCTGAGCAGAGATGGACGTGCCATGCCATAAGGCCAATCTGATGGGGGAGGAGCAAACTGGGAGGACATGGTAGGAGGAGCTGTTCCAGGCTCCTGCTGAAGCTGCCATACCACTCTGGGCCTTTGTGGAAGTGAGAATGAACTGGATATTATTTGCAATAGAAAGTCTTTAGGAGTTTTTAAATGGAGGAATGATAAGCAAGCATAGCATCAGAAAAGCCAAAGGTATTCAAGTATTTCAGCTAAGAGATAATAACTTTTAGGTTGGGGTTATACCAATGCAGAGGAAGACAAATGGTGGTATCTGACATCTTTTGGAGCTAGAGTCAAAAAAACTATGGATGGGTAGGGTGTTGGCTAATGTAGGAAGAAGAGGAATCAGGATGATCTTGGTTTTGGCTGGTAGCTAGGTGAAGGTTTTAATTAAGTGATGTAGAAGAAAACTTATAGTTGAGGGAAAACTCAGGAGAACAGATGTCTAGGCACGGACAAACATTAGGGGTCTCTCCCCGCACATGTCCACTTTGATGCGTGTAGTATATCCCAGGAGTAGACATTGAAAATACACAGGTGGATTCAACCGAGTTGTTCACAGAAGAACCAGGCTTGGGACTAGCTCTGGCGATTCAGGTGCATGCAGACAGTAGGTAAGATGATGTCTTGAAGAGGCCACCTGGGCATTGGTGCTCACAGAGGATAACAGAGGGTCCAATGTAGAAAGGCCTAACTTTTCGCTGTGCAGCGGGAGAGCTGAGAGCCAGCAGCTTGAGGAAGAGCAGCCACAACACACAGCATCGCAGAAGCATGGAGAGATGCTGAAGGGAGAAGATGTGTTCTGCCAGGTTAAATGCTGAAATAGCAGCAAATGGTCAGTGGGAACCTTGATCCCAAGGATCTGAGGGTGACAGTGACAGCCAGTGTGTGTTGCATCAAGAACAAAATGAGATTGGGTAAATGGAAACAGGCTGTGGAACATCGCCTTTAAGGAATTGTGCTGAGCTGTGGAGCCCAGCCCCAGAGCAACAGCTGGAGGGGAAGGGCTTGGAGTGGAGGTGTCTGAGAGAGGAGGGCATGAAAGCGTGGGATTTGCCAGGGGGCGAACACAGCAGGGGGCAGGGGGAGACAGGGCTAGGACAGAGCTGAATAAAGGCCTGAGTCAAGTTCTTGCAGGAGAGAGGAATTGGAACTCAGGGCACAAGGAGAATCACTTAGACATGAGGAAGTGTATTTCTTCTTTTTATTGGGAGGGGAAGGACAGTAGATGGGGAGAGATACAGGCAAATTAACAGACTGGTTGCTTCAAAAGGTGAACTCATTTTTACAAAAAAAATAGTAGAAGGAACAGAAGAAGGCTTGTTTCCCTATGGAAAAACAAAAGGCAGGGGGTGGGGTGGATCGTTGGTGGCTATTTTCAAGTATTTGAAGGTAATGATTCATTAACAATCAGTTATAAACTTTTAATCTGTGCCAGACAATCAATCTTTCGAGATGCTGGATATAACAAAACTTAAACACACCTTTTCTGTCCTAATTAAGCTTACCATACAGTAAACACAATTAAGATTAAATATAATCATTATTCTTCTGGGGGCATTTACATAAAATAATCAAAACACAAGGTAAGCTATATGGAAGCCAAAGAAATATTCATCAGCTTTCAGTGGGCAAGGAATTAGACATTTTCTGGATGGTCTCAATGCAGGAAATACATACCAGTACCTACAAGGTTCACTCGTTGTGACCCTCAGGACTGTTTAGAGTGCTTTAGAACATGCACATTCCCCCATTAATGGAGACATTTCACTAGTGGCAATAACACAGTAGGGATATTGTGAGTGGAGTTCAGATACCTGAATAATGACTTGACCAGGTCAGATGAACAAGAGGCTTCCTTGCAAATCTTGGGTACTGCGCACAAGTGAGGCTAATGTGCTGGGTATGAAAGATTAGTCCATATCATGGCCACTAACAAAAACAGAAACTGGTGGTGGGGTCAGTGAGAAGCAAAAAGAAAGAGGGAGCACTCAAGACTTTTGTTTTTGTCATTTTTTTTTAAAAAATACAGAATGGTTTTCTGTTATATTAAGCTTTTTGAAGGAATGGCAATAAGCGTTTTCAAGAATGAGAGTCCAGTGAAAATATATTTGTATGTGCAAGGCTGGGGGGTGCTACTCCCTCAAGAGTTATTTTTTTCTCTCAGTTATTCAGGAAATCCAAGATTCCTCAATGGATATGGTGAAGATTTGTCCCTGCAAGCATTCTCAAGAACCGAAGACTGTGAGAGTCCAGGAGGTAACACGCTTTGAAATAGAAACACACATGACTGTCCATTCAAACCGCATACTGGGAACTCACTGGGAATTTTAGCTCTTGATACAGAAGCCTTTGGATTAGCCCAAAGGGCATAGAATGTTATTTAATCACGTCATCTAATTAAGTGGCCCTTCCGTCCAATTTCCTGTCTGTTTCAGCACATCCTCCAACATCCCTGAAACTCCTTCCCATGAACAACCAAATCCAGGTCTCCAGAGTGCATGCTCAGCTATGGTACACGTTTTCAGTATAGAGTCCTATGTCTTTCTTCCTGAGCACCTATCTCCATCCCCAAGTCCTTCAGGCATCCATTCTGTAATCCTAGGGGTCTACTTCAGGTGGACTTCAGAGGCGAAAGTGGGCAGGCCACATGGAACTCACCCTGTGCCTGTTATTTGCAGGTATATCCAGTGATGGAGAAGGAGGGCCGAACCCGCCTGGCCCTCATCATTTGTAACAAAGTATTTGACCATCTTTCTGAGAGAGAAGGCTCTGAAAATGACATTTTGGGGATGCAAGGCCTCCTTGAAAACCTTGGATATTCAGTAGTTATAAAGGAAAATCTCACAGCTCTGGTAATGTCTTAGGACAGTGGGATAAGCTTCCCTCCTTCCCTTTCTTTCCTGGACTTCTTCCTTCACATCTGGAAGAGTATAGTGCATGTTACAGGAGTTCTCCTTCTCCAGAATGGGCACCCCTGGGTTTCAGCCTCTTCCAATGCACACTTTCATTAGCAAAGATTTATAGAGTAGTACTTCACTAAAAACGCTGGATCTTTCTAACGCTCTCCATTAGGGAGGCACCGATGACTTGATAGTCTTTGTGAAACACTACCCTGACACCTTTACAATTTCAGTATTACGTGTCTCAATGTAAAGCCAAGTATGCAGTCAAACAAACAAACAAACAAACAAACAACAACAGCAAAAAACCGTGAGTGCCCACATACACAGAAAGTTGTGATCCCGGCTCTACTGAAGAAATACCACGGGTGACTTTGGATAGACCATTTTAAACCTCAGAAGGAATTTGTTAAGTATCTCTACTTTATGTCAGTAGGAACCAGTCCCTTACTATTACTCTTTTTTAATGAAAACTTGGGGGAACCCCAACATGTAATACAGATGAAAGCAAAGCCTTCTGGTAGGAGACCTGCCACCTCACGTGCTCTTCCTTATACTCCACCTTCCAGCACCTCCCCCAGCCTAGGTTTCCACTGAAAACCAGTGGGCTACACACTGGATGGAAATCTCTCTAGGAGTGCCTGGGGGGCATAGTGGTTTGAGCATTGCAGTCTTGGATTCGGCTCAGGTCGTGATCTCAGCATCCTGAGACTAAGCCCCGTGTTGGGCTCTGTGCTCAGCATGGAGATTGCTTGAGAGTCTCTCTCCCTCTGTTCCTCCCCCAATTCCCTCTCTCATTCCCTCTCTCAAATAAATAAATAAGTCTTGAAAAACAAAACAAAACACCCTGCTAGCCTTTACCTTCTGTATGTCTAAATTTCTGCTTTTATGTTGGGATAAAATTTCTCTTATAATTCCATTCTGTCCATGCCATCTGATTCGTTAATGCCTCTGTCTACTCTCTGAGCACACACTGTGTATGGAGAGTTTCTAGGTAGTAACTCCAGGGACTCTTTCAGGAAATGATAACGGAGTTGAAGAACTTCGCCACCCGCCCGGAGCACCAGTTCTCGGACAGCACTTTCCTGGTGTTCATGTCCCATGGCACCCTGGACGGGATCTGTGGCAGGAAGCACAGAGATGAAGAGCCGGACATTCTTCCCGATGATACCATCTTCCAGATTTTCAATAACCGTAGCTGCCATGGTCTCAAGGACAAGCCCAAGGTCATCATCACGCAGGCCTGCCGAGGCAGTGAGTAGGGGTGGGGGCACCCAGGGAGGGGCCATGAACCTCCTTCTATTTGCCTAGCAGCTCACCTTCATGTTCCCAGGGATGAGTGACACAGACAACATTTTAGAACTGCACTCACGTCCAGTCAAGGAAGAAATTAAGCCTGGGGGTGCCTGGGTGGCTCAGTCATTAAGGGTCTGCCTTCAGCTCAGATCATGATTCCAGGGTCCTGGGATCGAGCCCCACATCTGGCTCTCTGCTCAGCAGGAAGTATACTTCTCCCTCTCTGCTGCCTTTTTTTGTGTTCACACACTTGCTCACTCTCTCAAAAAAATAAGTAAGTCATCTTAAAAAAAATTAAGCCTGTATAATTTTTAAGAAGTGTGAAGCACACTAGAACAATAACAAGTGTCCTGGTCCTGGTCCTTTGGGTCATACTAAATATAAGTGGGCTCTGTATGTTCTGCATTCAGTGAGGTAACACCCTTGCATTTTTAATAAATCCCATACTGGAATGTACTGCAGTAAGGGTAGTATGGTAGAAGAGATTGTGTGTGTGTGTCTGTGTGTGTAACTTCTTTCCTAAGACACAGGCATCTCTCCCAGAAGGTGACGGGGCCGTCTGGGTGACTGACATGGGAGAAGCACTTGCGTGGACATGTTACCAGCCCTTGGAGCGCTACATCTCCAGTGATGCTATAAAAAAGACCCACGTAGAGAAGGACTTCATCGCTTTCAAATCTTCAACTCCACGTAAGTGACTTCAGAGGGCAGTCTCTCCATCTAGCAGTTTCCAGGTCCCAGGATTGGCTAGGGATCCGACCTGATCACTAACAGCAGAGCATTTCTTCTCTAACGAGAAGTTTGATGTACAGAAGACGTTTAGAACATTGAGATTACTTTTATAACTTGAAAGCTGTTAAGTCTTGAATTTGGAGGAAACTTTCAAAGTAAACTGGACTTTGGTGAGGATCCGAACTTAAGCCAGTGAAGTTTAAATAAATGAAGAGTTGGTTTTTGTTTGTTTGTTTGCTTGTTGCTGAATATAGCACTGGCCCAGAAGTGTATGTTAGTCCCATGGTTTGGTCAGCTGATCATCTACTAGCAATTAAACAAGGCAATCAGTAACAATTTTAACACTTGCTTCACATATTCTAGAACCTCTTGGCTGGTTATCTGAATCTAGTCTTAAAAAATTAGTTAACATTCAAATGCCTGACTTCCATATAATATAGCCAATGACTGAAAATCCTCCTTTGGCAGGAAAAGACATAACAGAAGATAGAAAGAGAAGATACGCGGAGTCAAGCATGGTCAAACCTGTAGGAAATCTATTTAGTGGTCATCTATAATTTTGTTTTATGAGTGATTTACAGAACCTGAGCAACTTCCAGAATCTAGTTTACATAAGTCACAATTCTTTTTAAGGATTTTATATTTTATTTTATTTTATATGTATAGAGAGAGAACACAAGCAGGGGCAGCAGCAGGCAGAGGGAGAGGAAGAAGCAGACTTACCACTGAGCAGGGAGCCCGATGTGGGGCTCGATCCCAGGAGCCTGAGATCATGACCTGAGCTGAAGGCAGACATTTAACTGACTAAGCCACCCAGGTGCCCCGCACAAGTCACAGTTCTAATACAAACCTGGATGTGCCCAGAATATCACTACAATAGAGTTCTGATTTGTGGGTCCAGGGAGGGCCTGAGATTCTGCAGGCCCAAGAGGATGCCATGAGTCTCGTCTGGGGAAACAGGACACAGGCTGTGCCAGGAACACCCATTCCATACCAGGAGCAGTTCTACTTTGTCTTACCTGTTGGAGTTTGAATAAAGTTTTATTGGAAAGAGGAGCTCTCCACTTGTAGCTACTAAAGGAAGTTAAAAAGGTATATGCAGCCTGATGCACGCTCTAAGAGACTATTTTAGTTAAGGGCAGAGTCTCCTACGTGTAAATCCTCCATTCCTTTCTGTACACATAGCGATGCAGTGAGACAGACCGGCTCTGGGCACATGGTGCACAGCTGAAGCCGCCGGGCTTGAAGAGCCTTATGGAGTGTAGTCAGAGCAGAGGGGCCGAGGTGAACTGAGTGGAAAACCCATGCACAGCCTCATACAAATAAATAATGCTTGTCAACCGTGCTGCGTGCATTCAGGAAAAATGTGTTGAAAAATGAAGGAGTGAATTGTGTCAGTGGTCAGAGGACAGTGGACACAGAATCCTGGGAAAGAGAGGAGCTGGAAAACAGGGCCAGAGTGTCTGAAGCCCTGAGCCAGGGGCCAGTACCAAGAGGGAGACTGGAGGGGTAGGCAGGGGCCGTATAATTTGAGGCCTCATATGCTAGGGAAGGATTTGATCTTTAACATTGACATGCTTTATTACTAATATTGCTTTATACTAATAGTAATTAGAAATTTTGGAGAAACATACCTCACGAAAAGATGAGACTGACATCTTTAGATGTCTACTCTGGGGATTCTGTGGGGGATGGGTTACGACATAGTGAGAGGCGACATGGGGAGACAGGTTAGAATGTGACCAGGGTCTCACAGGCCACAGGTGACTACACCAGGCTTGGGAAGACATAGCTATTGAATCCAGCAATAATTAGGATGGAAAATTTGTATGACCTGCTGTTTAGTGGATATGGCAGCTGAATAAGACGGGGTGACACAGGCCACCCGAGGTCACCAGAGATGATCGTGTGCCTTCAACAGAAGGGGAATCCTGCGAGAGAGTGTGAGATGCCTTCAGCATACTTCAGGAGGAAAGGAAGAGAGTTATAAGAGCTACTCTGCAGAACAGAGATCGGCATCAGGATTTGGGGAGATGTTTGCCTAAGCATTATCTTTAATGTTCTAACAATGGGAAAAATAACCCAGAAATAGAGAACAGACTAAGACATCCCAAAGCGGAGGCTGAACTGCAGAGAACAAAGGCCCAGGCATCCGAGTGGCCTCAGGAAGTATGGCTGGAGGATAAGAAAGCGAAGTGAGAAGAGATGTGTTGTCAGTTACCCGGAAAGAATCTGTGGGTGCTATGGCCTTTCTGATTTGAACGAGGCATCAGGTAAAGGTGAGGTGCAGTAAATGACCGTGAGGTTTAATGACTTGGAGGTCACAGCTGGCCGTGGGAGAGCCCCACGTGAAGGTAGGGCAGGCGGTAGGGAGACAGCAGCTTACAGTGCGTGGGCTAGGAGGGCGAGCCCAGGAAGGGAGGCAGCCGCTGGTAAAGGGACAAACAGGAGACGACTGGCATTTTGGTGATGGGAGATGCTGGATCACACTGCAATGGTAACGAGAAGCAGGTGCTCCAAAGATGTTCCTGATGAAAAAGTACCGGTAAACCATTACAGTACCAAACAACCTGTTGTTCCAATTTTAGAACACGTGCTGCTAAAGCGAGCACTATAGTAGCCAACAGTGTGGATGAGGGGTTCAGACTCAAGGAACAGCGAGATCTAGGTTCCTTTTTCTGATTATACAGTAAGTGCTGGAAGGAATTCCATTCTTCCCCTCTCCCTGCAGCAGCGGGGGATAGCTCTGTGCTTAGGAATGTGCAGGGTGTTCATGACTGAGGCCCCTCGAGGGTCTCCTCTGACCAGCTCTATTCAGACTTGTCTCTCCTTCAAAGCACTGGCATCAAACCGTGTCCAATAGCTATGACTCTAAGACTCCTCCACACCTACACAAAGGCCCCATCTCCCAATATTTTAATGCTTTCCTTTGCAGATAACGTTTCCTGGAGATTGAACACAAAGGGGTCTATCTTCATTTCCCAACTTATCCACTACTTGGGAGAGTACTCTTGTTGTCACCATTTGGAGGAGATTTTCCGAAAGGTAGGGGTGTTCTTATCTTTTCACTGTTTTGTCCTGGAAAACTGTGCAACCATTATCAAACCTTTTTTGGGGGGAATCCTGAAAGCTCTTAAGCTGTCGTGCCATGCCTTCTGGTACCCCAGGTTCGCTTAAAGAGGAGGTTTTTTGGAAGTGTTGCTTGGAACCAGCATGAGTTTCATGGGCTCTGAGTCTTGCTTATTCAGAAAATGCTTTTGATGATACTATTTTGTTCATGTATGCACTATAGACAAGGAAAAGCTCAGAATTTCTTCTGTGTATTACCTGGCCACAGCCTTGATCTCTGAAGATTTTCTTTAATACCTCAGGTTCAAAATGCATTCGAGAAACCCAATGCAATGATCCAGATGCCCACGATTGAGAGGTTATCCATGACGCGATACTTCTACCTCTTTCCTGGGAATTAAAATCCATCTGAAGTGTCTCAGGTAAACATCTCCAAGAAGTGGACTTGGGTGCTCCCTGCTCAGTCTGTGAGTATAATCTAGAGAGAGCAGAGAGCAGGGACAGAGGGCAGCTGCCCACTAGCCACAGTCACCTCTGCATTTTCTTAATGGCCCTGGTAAAACTCTGATTTCTTTTGAAATTACCAGAAATTGTAAGTCTAATGGTAGCCAGCTAGAAAATCCTTCAGTCTTCATGGCTCTCAAGGACTTACCTAGTGAGTGGAAAATATTTAGTTTCGACGCATGTGTAAAACAGCTGGCCTTGTATAGGCAGCTGACGTGTGGCTTCCTCCCCAAGAAGGGCTGAGTCTCATTCCTCTGTTTCTGACAAGGCCCGCCTGGTCCACGGGGCCAGCTGATGGCTGCTGGGTCCGTTCTGAGACCGTGAAGCTCCTGGCAGATCCTCCCCTTGGGGATGAGGGGCTCATGGCCCTTCTGTAAGGCACACCTCATAGTAGATATTAGTGCTATTTATGTCTTACCTCCAATAACATCTTTACTTATGTTTTCTTCTTTCTAATTTTTTCCAGGAAAATTGAGCCATTCTGTTTTCTGTGAATCTACTACTTTAAAAGGTTAATGTTTGAATGTGAATATTTTTCTATCAAAATTTCCACTTGCCCACCCTGAAACAACGGCATGTGAAAACCATGGTCGTAGTGTTGCTGAGTTAGTGCTTAATAAAATTTTTTGAAAATAATATTTGTTTTCTCATTCTATTGTAGAGTAAATCATTTTCACTGCACAACAAAGCTCAAGTATAGAAAAACAGAAAAGAATAGTTAATGGATAAATAATATGATCACATTAATAGGTATCCTGATATTAAGCAATGATTATGTTCTTGGGATGGCATCTTTGTCATAGAGGGTCATTCATTTATTCTCCATTTGAGGTCATGTTACTGATACTTGACCTGGAACTCCACATTTATATTTACAGACGGGGTTCTCATTAATTTTGACTTATGTCTAACTTGGCCATAGGATATTTTTAATAAATATTTTGTAATGAGCTACAAGTAGTTCATTGTAGTTTGTGAACTCTAGAATGTCAAAAATCTATTATTTTCAAGTTAACTTATAAGTTCACCTGAGGGGAGGAGTGAAGATGGCGGAGAAGTAGCAGGCTGAGACTACATCAACTAGCCGGAGATCAGCTAGATAGCTTATCTAAAAATTGCAAACACCTGCAAATCCATTGGCAGATCGAAGAGAAGAACAGCAATTCTAGAAACAGAAAATCAACCACTTTCTGAAAGGTAGGACTGGTGGAGAAGTGAATCCAAAGCGACAGGAAGATAGACCCTGGGGGGAGGGGCCGGCTCCTGGCAAGCGGCCGAGCAATGGAGCACAAAATCGGAACTTTTTAAAGTCTGTTCCGCTGAGGGACATCGCTCCAGAGGCTAAACCGGGGTGAAGCCCACGCGGGGTCAGTGTGGCCTCAGGTCCCGCAGGGTCACAGAAGGATCGGGGGTGTCTGAGTGTCGCAGAGCTTCCAGGTATTAGAGCCGGGAAGCCGGCTACAGAGACAGAGCCGACAGTAAGCTCACAGCTCGGGGTGACCTTGAACCGGTCGCAGGCTTGGTGAGCTCGGAGCGCGGCCGGAGGTCAGGCAGATGGGAGTTACTGGGTGCTGTTCTCTGAGGGCGCACTGAGGAGTGGGACCCCAGACTCTCGGCTTCTCCGGGCAGGAGACCAGGAGGCCGCCATTTGTATTCCCGACCTCCGGGAACTCTATGGAAAGCGCTCAGGGAACAAAAGCTCCTGAAAGCGAACCTGAGCGGATTACTCAGCCCGGCCCCTGGTAAGGGCGGTGCAATTCCACCTGGGGCAAAGACACTTGAGAATCACTACACCAGGCCCCTCCCCCAGAAGATCAACAAGAAATCCAGCCAGGACCAAGTTCACCTACCAAGGAGTGCAGGTTCAATACGAAGGAGAGCAGCGGAATTCCAGAGGAGGAGAAAGCAAAGCACTGAACTCATGGCTTTCTCCCCATGATTCATTAGTCTTGCAGTTAATTTAATTTGTTTTTTTTTTTTTCAAATTTTTTTCTTCTGCTAAATTTTTTTTAACTTTTACCCTTTTCTTTTTTAATGTTTTTTAACTAGCTTATCTAATGTATATATATATATATATATATATATATATATATATTTCCTTTTTATATTTTTTCTTTATTCGTTTTCTTTTTCTAATTGTTTCTTTCTTTTTTTTTTTTTTTCCTGTACCTCTTTTTATCCCCTTTCTCCCCACCACAATTTGGGGTCTCTTCTGATTTGGTTAAAGAGTATTTTCCTGGGGTCTTTGCCACCCTTTTAGTATTTTACTTGCTCCTTCATATACTCTTATCTGGACAAAATGACAAGACAGAAAAATTCACCACAAAAAAAAAGAACAAGAGGCAGTACCGAAGACTAGGGACCTAATCAATACAGACATTGGTAATATGTCAGATCTAGAGTTCAGAATGACAATTCTCAAGGTTCTAGCCGGGCTGGAAAAAGGCATGGAAGATATCAGAGAAACCCTCTCCGGAGATATAAAAGCCCTTTCTGGAGAAATAAAAGAACTAAAATCTAACCAAGTTGAAATCAAAAAAGCTATTATTGAGGTGCAATCAAAAATGGAGGCTCTCACTGCTAGGATAAATGAGGTAGAAGAAAGAATTAGTGATATAGAAGACCAAATGACAGAAAATAAAGAAGCTGAGCAAGAGGGACAAACAGCTACTGGACCATGAGGGGAGAATTCAAGAGATAAGAGACACCATCAGACGAAACAACATTAGAATAATTGGGATTCCAGAAGAAGAAGAAAGAGAGAGGGGAGAAGAAGGTATATTGGAGAGAATTATTGGAGAGAATTTCCCTAATATGGCAAAGGGAACATGCATCAAAATCCAGGAGGCACAGAGAACCCCCCTCAAAATCAACAAGAATAGGTCCACACCCCCTCACCTATAGTAAAATTTACAAGTCTTAGTGACAAAGAGAAAATCCTGAAAGCAGCCCGGGAAAAGAAGTCTGTAACATACAATGGTAAAAATATTAGATTGGCAGCTGACTTATCCACAGAGACCTGGCAGGCCAGAAAGAGCTGGCATGATATATTCAGAGCACTAAACGACAAAAACATGCAGCCAAGAATACTATATCCAGCTAGACTATCATTGAAAATAGAAGGAGAGATTAAAAGCTTCCAGGACAAACAAAAACTGAAAGAATTTGCAAACACCAAACCAGCTCTACAGGAACTCTTGAAAGGGGTCCTCTAAGCAAAGAGAGAGCCTAGAAGTAGTAGATCAGAAAGGAACAGAGACAATATACAGTAACAGTCACCTTATAGGCAATACAATGGCACTAAATTCATATCTCTCAATAGTTACCCTGAATGTTAATGGGCTAAATGCCCCAATCAAAAGACACAGGGTATAAGAATGGATAAAAAAAAACAAAACCCATCTATATGTTGCCTACAAGAAACTCATTTTAGACCCGAAGACACCTCCAGCTTTAAAGTGAGGGGGTGGAAAATAATTTACCATACTAAAGGACATCGGAGTAAAGCAGGGGTGGCAATCCTTATATCAGATCAATTAGATTTTAAGCCAAAGACTATAAAAGAGATGAGGAAGGACACTATATCATACTCAAAGGATCTGTCCAACAAGAAGATTTAACAATTTTAAATATCTATGCCACTTTTAAGTTCACCTAAAAACATATATAAAGGACACTTGTGAATTTATTCCTAAGAGGTAATATTTAAAAACTATCAGAATGTTGATATATTCAATTTTCAATATTCAACATTGAAATTGAATATCTTTTTAAAAAACTACCAATGTATATATGCATCTGTGTATTCATTATTTTAACATTCAAACTGCAAGTGAAGGCCGATTTATACAAGCACTAAAAAACAAGCTTTACTTTGTTTTAATCTTGAGAACAATACTATGATGTAACAATATCCCTTTAGAGTTGAGAGTTATAAAGAAGGAAGTGAAAAACCATGTGTACTGTGAAATGATTTATGTTCTCTTTCCTCCATCCTGGTGCCTCTCTCTCTCTCCCTACATACACAATCTTACAGATGTGTTTAGAAACATAACCATGTATGATACTCTATGACCTGCACTTTTATTTTTTTCAAAATAATTGCTGAGGATTCCGATGAGTAAGGCAAACAACAAGAGCCGGTGGGGGAGTGAGGGGCAGTAGGGTGTGGGCAGGGGGAAGCCATCCAGGACTGACTGGAGGGCAGGGAGAGTCCTTAGGCTATCCCTCTGTCCTCCTCATTGAGCACCTTGTATCTCAGAGATCCCGTCTTGGTCAGAGACCTTACAGGTCTTACAGACCTTACAGGAGCTCTTACTGGCACCCCGAGTGCAGCCCTCCGGCCAGCAAGAAAGAGGAAGGCACAGAAGACTCAGGCCCCTTCCTTTCCTGAAAGCCAAGAACCATCACAGAGCCACAGAGTAACTTGGGGCAGCACAGAAATGGAGAAGTTAAGTGTTTGTTCCACATGGCCAAAGGATGGCTAGCTAAGAACATGGAGTTTCGATCATGAAAGGGGAAAAATCAGATATTGGGGCTCACCACGGTCTCTGCCAGAGACAGCTTCCGTATTTGATGGCTGCCTAATAGTCTATTGAATTGAGGTACCAGAGTGCACTTTACTATGTTAGGGGATTTCCATACTTGTCATTATCTTCCGCAGTTTTATAATAAAAATTTCCTCATAAATATATCTTTAAGTTTCTCTCTGATAATGCTGTTGGGATAAACTCTCAGAATTATAATGATGGGGCCCAAAGCAGTAAAATTCAAATTTTCTAAGTAGGCCAGTGCTCGGAAAATTGTCCCAACATGCTCTCCCCTTGAGCTGAATGTAATATGGGCCATTTTCCTGTATTTTCACCATCATGATACATCATCTGTTTTGTTCATTTATCAGGCCAAAATCCAAATTACTCTAATTTTTGTTTGCTTTCTAACTTGGTTATGCATCCTTTCCCGTGCTTATAGGTTACTGTATACAAGTTAAATGTTAGCTGTTAGCTTCATCTCCATCCACCAGCTATGAGTCCGTGCAGGAGCTGCTCGCTGGGCCACCGCTGTGGCTTCAGATCCTATCAGGTCTGTTTCTCTTACCTGAAAAGCATGACCGTACTGGAGAATTTGCTGACCCCTTTGTCTGAACCAACCAGCCTTCTCATCCCCACGGTGACCTGACTTGCTATTACCCTTCTCGGGGCACCCACTAAATGAACACCTTATCAGCAACCTCAGTGCTCTAAACAAAACAGCCGGCCTTGACCTGCTTTTGATACTCCCTACATCCTTACCCTTCTTGATTATTTTTCCACAGGACTGATTGCTTACGACACACAACATAATTTGCTACTTGTATGTTCATCTCATCCCATGAGAATGTAAGCACTGCAAAGGCATTGACTTTGTTCTCTTCGTTATGGTATTCACAGAATTTGAGAGCAGGGCTTGGATAGAGCAGGCACTCACTCACTTTTTGACTAGATGAATGAATGAATCCATCTATAAAACATGATGTTGTTGAGCTCTGGAGATAAAAATACACATTTTTGCAAGTGGCTTTGCAATACAAACTATTTTCTTGGCAATATAAAACTTAAGGATTTTGTGTGTGTGTGTGTGTTTTAAGTCAGGGATTAGTTGTTTTTTGTGGCCCCCTCCCCCAATCAAACCCACTTATTTCTTTTTTTCTAGATTCTTATTTGGGAATGTTTTTATTTATGTACAAAAAATTCATAACACACTCCTTCCTTCACAATCAAATGTCATTCCTTCCCTGAACAGTGTTGGTATGATTGTTCTCTGCCTGACGTAATAGTCACTCTCAGGAATATAACACGACAGACATGTCTGCTACATCTACAGAACTTAGCTCATACAGATAGCTAAAACACATAGGTAGTGTCTGAATGCTTGTGTCCCCACAACTCATATGTTCAAATCTTATTGCCTGGGAGACGCCATTAGAAGGTCTCTGGGAGGTACTTAAGGTGATGGGCTGGGCCATCAGGAATGGGATTAGTGCCTATAAAAGAGGCTCCAGAGAGATCCCTGGTCCTGCCCCCACAGGAGAATTCAAGGACATGTCTGCGAGGGCCTTCACCTGACCGTGCCGCCACCCTGGTCTCAGACTTCCAGCCTCTGGAACTGTGAGCAGTACATTTCCGCCTTGGGCAAGCCACCCAGTCTAAGATAATTTGCAGCCCAAATGGACCAAAACATGCATCAGGTTTTAAACTGAACTAAGAATCTTAGTCCAGGTCTATTCCTCTTTCTAGAAGCATTTTTCTGATGGCTGGCTCTTCCACGCACACACCTGTCATTGCCAGAAACCTTGCTCCACAAGTTAATTTCTTCTTATTGTTCTCCTTTTATACCAAATCAGTCACCAACACTGCCGATCCTACTTCCTGACTTCCAAATCCCTTCTGTTCTCTTCAAACCCACTCTCACCAGTTCATGTCCAACAACCTAAACCTGCATTGGAAATCGTGCACAGACTCCTCCCTGGTCAACCAAACCCACGTGTGTCTCCTTCAGAAATGTGACTGGACTTCCATCAGAGAGAATGCTCTGTATGCAATGTCAGCCGTCGGTCTACCAGCTCTCTGTCCTTCTCAGAACCAAATGCCAATCTATTCTCACAATTCACGCACTCTGTCGTGCCCTCACTCCCTTCAACTTTTCCTCTTCCATCTGGAAGCCCATCTACACTGAACGACTTGCCCTTCCCTGTGTCACACTCTCCGTGCATCTACTTGTTCTAGGTGCCCTTCTGTGTCCTTATCTCGTGCCCCAGAACGACCACATCCCCCATTTCCAGAACCCTTTTAGCTGTCCAATCCCTTATTACCCCTCATAATAATAGTAGTAATAATAATCAAAATAGCAGTCACAGTGGCAATGTGTGCAAACAGGAGAAAAAATATGCATCTTGAATAATTTTATTTGTACGAGGAACTTGGTAAAACATTCTATAAATATTTCCTCATTGGAAATTCAGCTCAGATACCTGCTCCTTAAAGAAATTGTATTTGACAATTTTCTCCCAACTATCGGGTACTCCTCCAACATGTTTTCACACGGGTTGATAGGCAGTATTTATTGGACAGAGTCCACACAAGACAAAGGACACCACTCCGTATAGACGAAGAGATTAAACTTAATACAGAGATTTTATAATCTGGTGTTCAACACTGAAAAGGAAAAGATGGAATACAGAGGAAACACTAAAGTGATACCTGCAGGAAGCATCTAGCAGCCAGTTCTAAAGCTGAGGGGTAATAAAAGAAGGAGCTGGAGTTATCAAAACCCAAATGCTGCAAAATTAGGATGTGGCCCTCCATGGAAGGGGCTTGGTGGAGTAGCTATTAGTGTTTTAGAGCCTGGACATGGGAGTGCCAGTTCCTCAGCGGGTGGGACAAGGCAGGGCTCTAGAAGTGATGGGATCAGCCTGGATTGGAAACTAACCACCACTTCTAAAGGGAAGGGTCACTGCTGACAGGAATGGAGACACAAGTAAGTTAGTCTCTCGTCCTTTATTTCTCATGTTTTCTGATCTCCTTCTTTGCTCCTTAATGGCAGAACCTGACAGAAAGTAGGCTGACCAGAGTAATTTGGAGTTTGTAGAATTCCATCCCCATCACCAGAGAGAACAGTACTACGTCTGGCCTTGTCCTCTGTAGCTTGTCAAGTTCATTCTGCTCCTTTGTTCTTGATGCTACAGTACTATTACCACCATCCGCAGCAGCCCAACAACAACATAATAGAGAAAGGTTGTTCAACTGTATCATTCATGGCTCAATCAATCAAAGAAGAATCTGGAAGTTGGTAAAATCGTCAATATGAGGTTGACGCTTCTCTGGTTATGGCTAGAGACAGAAGTCCACTGGGCACTGAAGATGGACATGAGTAAAAGGAGCAAGGCAAGCTGAAACCTGCAAGGATCAGAGAGAAATCAAGACAACAGTTGTCAGCCTCTGACTCTGTCCAAGCCTCCAACTTAGAAATGGACATGTCCTACTGCAAAAGCTCACATGAAACTCACACCTAAAGCGGAACATTCATCTGACCCAAGAGTTGTAAAAGCTGAAGGAGAAACTCTGGCTGGGCCTGGAGGAGGTGGGGCCTGGCTATTTTCCCAAGCCAAGCACGTGAGCGGCTGCTTATGTCCTTCACGGACCTCCCGTGTTTAAAAAGCATGTGGCTGCTGCTTCCAAATCTTCCAGATTTCATGAAAAATATCTCATGTGCATGAAGCTAACCTGAAAGTATTTATGGAAGAAAATTCTGAGAAACCTAGTTTTAGCTTAGCTAAACTGATGTATTAGAAAATTAAAAATTTGACCTGCATAGAGTACATGATAAATATTTATGTACATAGGCTTATAATACTGATTCACTGAGTTTCTTTTCCCTTCTACATTCTTTTTCTAGATGAAATCATTCCATTTCATGGTATTTAGTATCATCTATATGTAGAAATATTCTCACTGTATATACTTGACAGATTTGTCTTCTAAGTTTCACAGTAATATTTAACTAATTACCAAATCAACCTCTCCCTTGGAGCATAATTTCAATATGGAATTTGCACACATTACAGGAAGACCTCAGAGACATTGTGTGTTCAGTTCCAGACCATCGGCAATAAAGCGAGTATCGCAAAAAAGCACATCAAATGAATTTTTTGTTGTCCTAGTGCAGGCAGAAGTTATGTACTGCAGTCTATCGAGTGTGCAGTCACATCATGTCTAAAAAAAAATGTGCATAGTTTCATTAAAAAATACTTTATTACCACAAAATGCTAACCACTACCTGAGGCCTCAGTGGGTGATAGTCACTGATGATGGACCACAGTAACAAAAATAATAATGGAAGGGATGCCTGGGTGGCTCAGTGGGTTAAAGCCTCTGCCTTTGGCTCAGGTCATGATCCCAGGGTTCTAGGATCAAGCCCCACATCAGGCTCTCTGCTCACCAGGGAGCCTGCTTCCCTTCCTTTCTGCTTGCCTCTCTGCCTACTTGTGCTCTCTCTCTCTCTCTCTGTCAAATAAATAAATAAAATCTTTTAAAAAAATAATGGAAAAGTTTGAAATATTACAAGAATTGCCAAAATGTGACACAGAGACAGGAAGTGAGCAAATGCCATTCGAAAAATGGCGCCAAAGATTTTCTTGATGCAGGGAGGCCACAAGCCTTTGATTTGTTAAAAAGGTATCCCCCTGACCCCACTCCTCAGTTACTCCTTTTCTAGTCTTCTCCCACACTTTCTGTAAATGATACATGTGTAGATCCAGAAACTGGGGAATCACCCTTCATATCTTTCTCTGCTGCCAACGTCACTCAAATTCGGTCTCTTGGATCTGTTGAGTCCCTCTCAATCTCATCCATTTCTTACCATTCTGTACTTTCAGCCCAAGCCGAGACGCCATCATCCCTCACCTGAACTACCACAAGCATCTCTCGATGTCACTAAAATATGGAAATTCTTTTTTTTCTTCCTGTTAGAGGAAAGAGTGGGGGATAGAAAGAATGGACTTTGTGATTATGACACTAATCAAATTGGACGGCCCAGCTAATGGTATTCTGTAATGGCATTTTCTGTACTGTTGAGAATATTCAGTTCTGCTACAGAAGACGAGAAACAAACTGGATGGATGGAATTCATAAGAAGTATTAAGCACAGGCAATAATAGACTAGAAAGTAACCATATAAGTTATAGGGAAAACCATAGGAGAGGTTTACTATAGATAATGAGTAAGACATAGCTGGTGAGACATGGACAGAATTCATAGGATTGGGTAAGTACAGACAGTAAATTAGTACTATGTGAGACACACCAAAGATAGGAAAAAAGAAAAAAATAGAAGATGCAGCAGAACAAAAATAGGCTGCTTAAAGATACCAAGGGATGGGAAGACCCCCTTCATGATCTCGCCACCTTTAGAGAAGAACTTTCTCACACTGACACTGCCACCGTTGGTTGATACCCACTTTGGCTCCATTAGGATCCTACACACGCTCTACTCGAAAAACAAAAATAAGACTCAAAGGTGTTCAACAAGATGACTGGCACCTTCTCCTGCATCAAGTAGACTTCCTTGCAACTCTCGGGAGGGTAGGTGTGTATCCTTAGATGAAGAGACTCTCCTCTGTGGCCCTCCCTTGTTCTGACCATGAGTCGGGGTCTCATCAGCAAGCCATCCCTTGCGAAGGCTGATGCAGCAAGAGGGGAGCAGGACTTATGAACGATGTCCTCATCAGGACTCGGGGCTGGGGCCCTTTTGCCCCTCTTGTGATACCTACTGTTAACTTACCTCTTTTCATTCTCACTTCTTGCTCAGTATTTTTATTAATCCCATGAGCTATGTTATTTGGTCATTTTAATTTGGTCTGAAAGCCTTTTTGTTGTGTGACCTCTCGGATAGCCTCGTGGTTAGTGTCCCTGATGGCTGTGGCTAAGGTAGCCCCCCACAAAAACAAGACCTCAGTGAACGGAGCATCCCTTTGTCTTATAGGAGGCATGGGAAGGAGGCAAAGCCTTCTAGCACGAGGATCCCAAGTCTGTTATCTTTAAAGTCGGGTCAAAGTCAAATCAACAAAATAAAGTAACAGTCTGTAATGAGACTAAACTATATATTCTTTGGGAGAAAATTTAATAAACTTGGAACTGGCATGTTTGCCCTCAAGTAACTGGAGAGGAAATCCATCTTCACTGTTGGGATGCTGACAGCGCTCAGTCAGTGAGCATCTGCCTTTGGCTCAGGTTGTGATCTCGGGATCCTGGACGAGCCCCACATCGGGCTCCCTGCTCAGTGGGAGGTCTGCTTCTCCCTCTCCCACTCCCCTTGTTTATGTTCCCTCTGTCTCTCTCTGTCAAATAAATAAATAATTTTTTTTTTAAAGCCTTCACTGTTGGAAAGCAGGAAAATTCCCAATCTCAAGAGAACGGAGCCCCCCGTTTTCATCGGAGTTAGCAAAGCCCAGGCAGAAGAAAGCAACTCCTGGCATCAGTCAAATGTGTGACACATCCGACCTGGAACGATCTAAGAAGGAACAAGGAACCTGGAACTCACTGGGGAGTTTCTGTTTCTGAACGAAGGCAGGTGGATAGAACGCTGTTATGACAAGCGGACTTTGGAAAGATTCGGATTTCATAGAGAAGGAGGAAGGGTATCAGAACCCGGCACGTGCATAGGGAACACATGGGAACTCCCAAACTAGGGCACGCAGGTGCATGCACACGCGTGTGCATACACACACACACACACACGCACCCTGAGGCGCAAGGGCAGGAAGGCCTCCCTCAGCCCACTCTGTCCTGCTCTCATGGGCTTTCAGGCTCACCGATATTTAATCCAGTCCTGGAACTCTGTGTAATTTCGGTCTGACGTGACAACTTTCAGGAAAAACACACCTTTGTTTTCTAATAATTTTAAGAACTGGAAAAGGAGGGTTTGGGCTTCTTCCTGGTCTGAAGAAAACCATCGAAGAGAAGATGCTGCTGAGGATGAGGAACCCAGAGACTCATGTTTCATCAGGTGGGGGCGAGCTCCCCACAGCCCCCAAGGGACAGGAAGGGAGGCCTGCCCAGGCCAACCCCCATGAGAAGCCCCATCTCCTAATCACATCAGACCCCACGCCCTCCCTGCCTCTGATGAGTCCTTCAAACAACACCGAGGGATCTGGGGTCCAGTACAGAATCCTCGGCAGGCCCTCCTGACCGCGCTCACGTCATTTCGTGTGGTCTGTGCTCTCTGAACGACACTCGGCTGAGCAACTCTCACCCCAGGGCCTCCTCGCAGTCCCACGGAGTTCCCTCTGCTCCGGTAATCTTCCTGTCACTGTCCCGGGGCTTGCTCCCACACCTCCTTCAGCCGCCCCCTTAACACGTACTTCTGAGCAGAGCCTTTGCTGACTTCTAATATAAACTAGTATCCTGTTATCTACATGCGTCTGAGGTAGTGATTTCTTTCTCCACTGGCGACTTATCACAATTTACATGGACACACTTTCCGATGCGGTTGACAAGTGGCTCTGGAGTCAGGACCACGCCTACCTTACCCCACATCGCAGCTCCTACCTGAGCACGGGGAGCAGCTGGTGCTCAGAAATATCTACGTGATGAGAAAAATCCCAAACTAACATAGATGTTCCCCCAAATTATGTGGATTCACCAATGCCATGTGGACTGGAGAGTATGCTGGATGGGAAGGAAATAAAACCATGGAGATAATAATTTGAATATTCTTTTTGACTCAGGTTCAAAGAGTTTTATCTTCACGCCAAGATCCCAGAAGCATATCAGTAGATACATGGTCTTCATGATTCTTTTAAGAGTGTTAGATGTTGATAAGGACTTCTAGAATAGTAAAAGGAGTTGTTACTTGAGAGGTTCAGTCTATACCTCCTCAATTCTATTTGAACAAAAGAAAGTCTCCTGAACAAAGAGATTTGCGCTTTTCAAAATGGATTTCCAGACCTGTACCCCTGGGGATAAAAATATATGTTTATAAAAAATAAAAAATTAAAAAAAAATGGATTTCCAGACGCAAAGCTTGAAACTTTCATTGTCCATTCAGATCATTGGATGACCCCTCAGATCAACCCTGCATTGGCAGGGAGAGATGCTGGTAACACGGACGTGTGACTTACACAGTGATGTGATCTGCGCTATGCCTGCCTCTGAGGGGGTCATCTTGGTGACAGCAGCTATAACCTCACCCCATAAAGGACCCAGAAATATCACCTAGCTCTGATTTCTTCCCAGAGAATAACAGAGCCAGCTGTGATGATCTCAACTTGATTACCTTGCCCCTGGCTTCCTGAATACAACACATCATCTCATGACCCCAGATCATGACCTGTTAATGTTCAAGATAAGACCATGTCTTGGGGTGCCTGGGTGGCTCAGTGGGTTAAAGCCTCTGCCTTTGGCTCAGGTCATGGTCTCAGGGTCCTGGGATCGAACCCCATATTGGGCTCTCTGCTCATTGGGGAGCCTGCTTCCTTCTCTCTCTCTCTCTCTGCCTGCCTCTCTGACTACATGTAATCTCTGTCTGTCAAATAAATAAATAAAATCTTAAAAAAAAAAAGAACATGTCTTATATATAAAGCGGGTTATTCATACCCTTTAATCCTTTAACCATTCTTCAGTTGACTTGCTATTGTTTTTCAGTCCAAAACTAATGTAAAGTGATGGCATACTATGCAGACTTAAAGCTTCTGGTTGTTCGTCTGCTTCCAGAGTACTCATCTACCCAAGGGATACATTCAGGTAAAGCACACTGACTACTGCCGGGGTTTGTGGGCGATGGCTAATTACGTTCTTCTACCTCCCACTGAGTTTTGAACCAGCTAAGAAGCACACACATATTCAGGGAGATAGAAATAAAAACAGCTGCTTTGTTACTCATGAAATTGGTGTCCTCATTGTAGTTTGAAAACCTTTAGCTTGAAAGTGAGGTTGTGAGCATACGCCAGCAGCCTTCTCCTTCAGGGCCTTGCTACACTGAACTCACTTTGTGGGAGGGAAAGGAATGAGTATTTTCTCAGGACGTACCCCCCAAACACAGGTAAGGAGGAGGTCAGACTGGGTACATGCCAAGTCATCTTTCAATCCCAGAAATTAGATAAATCACTTCGCTTCCTATAGGGAGAGGAGAACAGAGGATAAAAGGTGCAGAGCTCTCTCCTGATGAGCCAAACATGGACTTTGCAGGCTAACAGGGAAGTGGAGGAAGACAGAGACCATGGTTCCAGGTAACAACTTGCTTCTTTTTTCCTAGCTCTCTAGTTTAGTCCAAACACTTCTTTCTACTACGACCTTCCCTGGCCACATAATACAGACAAGTCTATGTCATTTCACTTCACCTGAGCCCTTGGGCTGCTATCTACAATCATTTAGGAAAAAAAGTAAGGGGGAGAAAGTAACATTTAAAATTTAAAGGATGGGCAAATTGTACGAAAAAGGAGAAAAAACAGTATAACACTGCATACACAAGATAAGCTAGTTTATTAACTAATTCTATTTAACCTGTTTGTTTGTTTGTTTGTTTTATAGCATTATGGAAGGATATAAAAAAGGGAAAAGGAAAAACAACGTAAGCAATTTTTGTTGCAAAGAAGAAAGTTTAAAAAAAAAAAAACAAAAAACCAGCACAAGATTACATGCCTACAGTGAATACTGAGGAGCAAATTAGTATCCTACCCCTTTTTAAGCAATATGGCCCATAGTTACAATAATTCTTGTTTTCCTGGTTATTAATGGTTTGAATGATTTGAACCAATGCCATACTCTTTTTTGGGGTTTCTATCTGCATCTGTGTTCTCAGCAGGCACGTGTCCAGTCCAAGAGCTAAGCCATCATGGAAAGCAGGAAAGGGCAGTGATTGGTTACCAAGGTTAAGACTGACAGATCTAAGGATGGTTCTGGCAAAAACTGAAACAGCCCCATCTTGAGTGAGAAAGAGGATAGACATGAAGGAGGGGTGAGGCTCTGGCAGCCACAGGAGTCAAGCGATCGCCTTTTATTAGTCAAACTCCATTCTAATACAACCGAAGAAATCGCATTCCCACTCACTGATGAAGACATAATGCCAAAAGTAAGTTCAAAATTTTTTGTTCTATTTTCTCTCCTACTTTAGTCACATTTAAAGACATTTTCTAGCAGAAATGAGGTTCCTGGTACAGAGAAAGAGAAAATGTGGTGACATCAAGGCACAGACCATCTAGAGGGAAGGCCTCTCATGGTCTCACGGACCAGTATCAGCCTCAAGGTGTGCCATCTGGGACCGGGGGTACACACAGATCGGACTGGAGGAACAGCCAACCCAGACGGGGACGAGCAAAATAGGCTGTTGAAGTGGAGTGTCGCACGACCGATCAGAAAGGATGGAAAAGATAATTTCAGGTTAAAAAAAGAAAAGAAGTCCTAATGTAAGTATAAACATAGATGAAAGGTGTTAATGTGTTGTTAACTGGAATTACATCTCCTTTGGGCTGCTGGTTCCTGAAACGTGTGCTGTAAGCGTGTATCTGTTTGCCTGGGACTCAGGCAGTACCTTCCAGGAGAAGGAAAGACAGTTTGAGCTGGTGTCTTAGGCCATGGACACAGATCATTGCCTAGATTTGCTCCTTTTTTATTTATTTTATTTTTTAAAGACTTGTTTATTAGTTTACTTGATAAGAGAAAGAGAGACAGCAAGAGAGGGAACACAAGCAGGAGGAGAGGGAGAGGGAGAAGCAGGCTTCCCGCTGAGCAGGGAGCCTGAAGCGGGGCTCGATCCCAAGACCCTGAGATCATGACCTGAGCTAAAGGCAGATGCTTAACTAACTGAGCCATCCAGGAACCCCTTTATTTTTATTTTTATTTTTTTAAGATTCATTTATTTATTTGAGTGAGAGAGAGAGAGAGAGAGAGCGAGTGAGCGGGGGAATGTGCAGAGGGAGAGGACCTCCAGCAGATTCCTGGTAAGCCCAGAGCCTGGATGTGGGGCTTGATCTCACAAGCCAGGAGATCAGGACCTGAGCCAAAACCAAGAGTCAAATGCTTACTGGAATGAGCCACCCAGGCGCCCCTGCTCTTTATTTTTTTTCAACATACCCTAAGCTTGAATCTCCTGTCCTCTGCAAACCTCTCCCCTGCAGCTCTCAGACTGTTAACTGGTGTTAGTGGGGCTGAACTTCCCTATTCTGTCCCTTTCTTTACTGCAGTGACGTTTCCACTCACCCACTACCTTTAGTTCCCTAAGTCTCCAGGTACCTGAGCCCCTGGCTTGTCACACTCCTCCTAGCCAACAATTCTAGCTTTATGAATCCCTATAGATTTCAACTCCAACTTGTTGCAAGCCAATCCCTTGGTTCCCACTGTTTAGTCCAAGCCAATCCCTTGCTTCCTTCTGGCTCCACCTTTGAAGACCTGCACTCCCAAGCATGCAAGGAATGATCAACCTCAGGAGACAGCGGAGTGTAGCTGCACTGTATATTCTCAGGTCAGAGCATCGTCTGAAGAAACGGAAAAGAGAAAGCACTGGACCAGACAGGCACGGCAGAATTTATTCCACACTATGGGAATAGGAGACAGCGAGTGATCCCAACTGCACTGGGACAAAGGGAGGGAGCATTTTGAAGCACTGGGGTGAGCTAGTGGGAACGTACTGGAGGGCACGGGTGAAGAGGCTGGACGAGAGGGAGGCCCTCTGTGCTTGCTACCTGGAACTCACAGAAGTTAGGCTCCTGCCTTCTCACATCGATGATAGGACCTGGGTGCTATCTGTCCTGATAACTTTATTTTAAAGAGATAGCTCTCCGGTCTTTGAAAAAAGACACTCCTGAGCAGTAAAACTGGGGAAACACTAGAATATCCACATCTCAAGAAGCAGGGAGGGAATTCACAATTGCAACTTTTCTAAATTAAATGCTCAAATAAAAGACCAGGGTCTGGAGTCAGAAGGAAGTCTGTGTCAAACGCAGTCCAGCCAGGGGAATGTTAAGTCTATCCCGGTCAGCTCCCAGGCTCGTTCCAGGCAGTCCCAAGCCCATGACTGTAAGCACTAGAAGCTGATTTCTCTAAAGAGCATGTCTGCATCGAAATATTCATGCTGGGCTCAGAACTGTATTGACTACTGCCGCTATATTTTGGAAAGTAAAACAAGCCACTAACACAGAGCTCCCCAATAAACAAATTACTTTTGAATCTTAAGTCTTATCACACATCTATCTTCAAACAGGTTTATATCAACACAATTCCATATCCTTACATCATGCTTACTCTGGGGGCAACTGAATGAAAGGTATGTAGGATTTCTGTACACTATTCCCCCTCCTATTTTATGTCCTTTGTCCGGGGAGCCTTTGTTGAGAATCTTTGAGAATCTGATGTGGGAACATAGAGTCCCACATGGATGAGACCTCTGTGTGGTAGGTAAAGATGGAAACGAAATAACCACGTTCATCGACGCCAGATAAGCACAAGCAACAGGGGAAGGGGGCTGGTCTGCTGTTCCAGACTCAGGGGAAGATCAAGGGGAGCCCCAGTGCTCCTAGCACCCCAGAACACAGCAGGAGAGTCACAGCCCCTTGTGCTTCCACGTGTGGCCCACAGCCACTCCAGTCGGTCCGTGCATGAGCATGTGTAAGTGATAAAAGCACATAAAATAAAATCCACTCTTTTCAACCGTTTTGAAGTGTACAACTCAGCATCTTTTATTGTATTCATAGCCCTTAGCACCCTTCATACCACCCTAATTTCAGAGTATTTTCCTCACCCTAAAAGGAACTCTATGCCCATGAAGGAGTCATTCCCCAGCCTCTGACTTACAATCTTTCCATCTCTGTGGAGTTGCCTAGCTGAGAGACATTTATATAAATGGGATCACGGCACACGTGGCCTTTCAGGTCTGGTTTCTTTCACTTAACATAAAAACATTTTCAAGTTTCATCCACAATATAGTATGCATAACTGGTGTTAGTGGGGCTGTACTTCACTTTAAAAAAAAATTATTTGAGGGGAAGGGGCAGTGGGAGGGACAGAAATAAACTCCCCACTGAGCAAGGAGCCCAGTGCTACCTGAGCAGGAGGAAGACAACCAAATGAGCCACCCAGGCATCCCTTCATTTTTTTTTTTTTTTGAATGACCAAATAATATTTCATGGTGTGAATATACCTTTTTGTTTGTCCATCGATCAGATCATGGATATCTGGGTTGTTCCCACTGTTTGCTTATCATTAAGAATGCCGCTATAAATATTCATGAACAGGTATTTTGTGTAACATAGGTTTTCAGATCTCTTTAGAATACCAGGAGCGGAAATGCCAGGTAATTCTATGTTTCACATTTTGATTAGACTATTGCTTGCCCCAACTGTTATCCACTGCCGTAAGCAGCAGCAACTAATAACAAACAGTCCTTTAAATGACTTCAACAAGTATTACTAGGTTGTGTAGGCTCCTTAGCCCTAGGAGGGTTATGAGTTAGGCAAAGTAGAGACAAGCTCTGTGGGCCAGACTTTAGAAGGCCACCAGATGGGTCAGTGAGCAACCATAACTCTTTGAAAGTAAGGCCCACTCTACTCCTTCTGACATTACACATTTGTACTGGGAACACAGGCTGCGGTCTTCAAGACCACTGCCAAGTTTGGGATCAGAGGACTAACTTAAAATGCTATGAAGTTCCCTTATTGAGATTCAGATGCTTCGTTCTTTTTAATTTTTTTAAATTAAGCATTCCCCTGGTCGCTGAAAGGTTCTGAGAAATGTCCAGCATTCCAAAAAAGCTGATTCTCAAAGCTTTTGCCAGGTGACTCATTGCTATTGTTAGTGAGATAGACTTTAGGAATTTCCTACTATGCCATTTTCACTGATGTCTGCTCTGAGTATGCATTTTTGTAACCTCCTGTGAATCCATAATTATTTCAACGTAGAAGTAAAAAAATCTAGATTTTTCCATATATATTTGATGAATCATCATACAACAAAGGGTAAGAAGAAATAAAATACTGTGGCGCCTGGGTGACTCAATGGGTTAAGCAGCTGCCTTCGGCTCGGTTCATGATCCCAAGGTCCTGGGATCGAACCCCATGGGCTCCCTGATCAGTGGAGAAAGGCTGCTTCTCCCTCTCTCTCTGCCTGCCTCTCTGCCTACTTGTGTTCTCACTCTTTCTCTGTGTCAAATAAACAAAAATCTAAAAAAAAAAAAAAAAAAGTAATAAATAAATAAGATACTAATAGCTAATAAATAAAGTACTATTTAAAATGAATTTATTTAATAAATTCAAAATGGGTTAAAAACCTAAATGTGAGACCATTAAAATCCTAGAAAACACAGGCAGTAATCTCTTTGACCTGGGCTGTAGAAACTTTTTCCTAGAGAAACAAGAGAAAAAATAAAGTACTGGGACTACATCAAAATAAAAAGCTTCTGCACAGTGAAGCAAGCAATTAACAAAACTAAAAGGCAACCTACTGCATGGGAGAAGATATTTGTAAATGACATATCTGATAAAGGGTTAACATCCAAAATATATAAAGAATTTATAAAATTAAATAGTCCCCAAATAAATAATCCCATTAAAAATGTGCAGGAGACGTGAATAGACATTTCTCCAAAGAGGATGGTCAAAAGACACATGAGAAGATGCTCCACATCACTGGGCATCAGGGAAATAAAAATGAAAATGACAGTGAGATCCCACCTCACCAGTCAGAATGGCTAAAATTAACAAGTCAGGAAACGACAGGTGTCGGTGAGGATGCAGAGAAAGGGGAAGCTCCTCCACTGTTGGTGGGAATGCAAGCTGGTGCAGCCGCTCTGGAAAACAGCATGGAGGCTCCTCAAAAAGTTAAAAATAGAGCTACCCTATGACCCAGCAATTGCACTACTGGGCATTTACCTAAAGAATGTAAAAATACTAATTCAAAAATGTGCACCCCAAAGTTTACAGCAGCATTATCAACAATAGCCACATTATGGAAAGAGCCCCAAAGTTTATGGACTGATGAACAGATAAAGAAGATGTGGTGTGCATATACAATGGACTATTATTCAGCCACAAAAAGAATGAAATCCTGCCATTTGCAGTGACATGGATGGAGCTAGAGTGTTGTGCTAACTGAAGTATCAGTCAGAGAAAAGACAAATGCCTTATGATTTCATTCATATGTGGAATTAAGAAACAACAATTGAGTAAAGGGAAAAAAAAAAAAAAAGAAACAGAGAGGCAAATCAAGAAAACAGACTCTGAATTACAGAGCACACCCTGTTGGTCACCAGAGGGGAGGTAAGCAGGGGATGGGGGAACAGGTGTTGGGGATGAAGGAGGGCACCTGTTGTGATCAGCTCCCAGGGACGTACGGAAGTGCTGAATCACTCTATTGTACACCTGAAACGATATTACACTGCATGTTCACTAACTGGAATCTGAAAAAAAAAAATACAAAACTTTAAAAAGATAAAGAATAGAACAAAACAAAATTTTTGCTTCCTACCAACAGCCAAAATGTTAAATTATGTATTTTTGTTCATTTTGTTCAAAAAATCTGGTAGGAAATTTATGAGCACAGACACATCAATTATGTTAAATTATTGTTAATTTAGTGTGGATCTTCTCCCATTTCTACTCTTTCCCCAATATTTTGAGACATTAACTATCTGTTACTATCTTCAAAGAAACATTACTATCAAACCATGGCTTTGACCCAGAATGCCACATATATATATTTCCATCTCTGTAGATGGGACTAAAGTAGGGCATATGTTTTTAAATGTAAAAATAGAAACGATCATTTGAATGCAGTAATTACCTCAGCTGCCAATCAGCATGTTTGTATTTTATTTCCTTTTGACACAGTGTTGTTTTCTATATTTGTATGAGAAATATTTAAATTGTAGTTTCTCTAAAGAGGCATTTATTTCAAGTGTATGGTAAGTGCTGATTCTGCAATTATTGTTAATTGGAGAATTTCCAACTTGCTTGCTGTGTTGAGAGCCTCATGATTTTGTCATATTCCTTTCTCCTTTATACTTCAAATCTGTGGAATGAAAAATATACTAAACTAAAATTACACTTTCAAATACATCATACTACAACTAAAGTACTTTCTATGCTTTACAGATGGTGCGAGCTCAAAAGTGACAGGTCTTACATACCAATGACGCCTCTGTTCCAGTGAGTCAGAATCATGTAAAGGTTATTTATGGTACAAAATTTTACTCTACTCAAATAATAAAAAAAAATTTTTTTTCATTTTTAGTATGAATCTACAACATACATCTGAAAATGAAATCAGAATATAATTTTTATTTATTTTTACTTTTAATAAATGTTCATATTTAAGATGTATAACATGTTCTTTTATACATATAAATAACAAAATAATTACTACATTCAAGCTAATTAACATATTATCTCATCAGAGTTATTTTTTGAATGTGTGGTGGGAGCACCTGAAATCTACTTTCTTAAATACATTTTTGGGATAAATATAGTTTACTTAACTATAGTTATTATGCTCTACATTAGATCTCTAGACTTACTCATCCTACACAATTGCAACTTTTCACCACCTGACCAACATCTCCCCACACTTGTAACTACCATTCTAATCTCCACCTTCTACATATACAACTTTCTCAGCTTTCACATATGAGTGAGATCACACAATATTTTCTTTCCATGTCTGGCTTATTTCACTTAGCATAATGTCCTCCAATTTCACCCATGTTGTCCCTAATGTAAGGATCTTCTTCTTTTTATTTTTTTTTAAGATTTTATTTATTCATTTGAAAGAGGGACAGAAAGAAAGAGCAGAGAGAGGGCACACAAGCAGAGAGGGGCAGAGGAGGAGGGAAAAAGAATCCAGAGCAGACTCCTAGGGTGGGAGCATGCACATTTACAAATGTTAAATCCTTTTTTGTTTTTTCCTCTTGCTAAATTGACAGGTTTGTTATATAATGAACTTCTTTGTCTCTTATTACGGTCTTTACTTAAAGTCTAATATGTATATAGATGCACATATCTATATCTTTGTTGCTTTCTTTGGATTTCCATTTGCGTGGAATATCTTTTTCCAGCCCTTCACTTCTAGTCTGTGTATACCCTTACAGAAGGGGAACCTCTTTTAGGCAATATATAATTGACCCTGGGTTTTTTTTGTGTGTTTTGTTTTGTTTTGTTTTAAGATTTTATTTATTTATTTATTTATTTATTTATTTATTTATTTATTTATTCTAGAGAGAGACAGGGGCAGGCAGATGGGGAGGGAGAGGAAGAGGGAAGGAATCCCAAGCAGACTCCCTGCTGAATGAGGAGCCTGACTTGGGGCTCAACATCACAAGCAAACATCATGACCAAGAGTCAGATGCTTAACCGACTAAGCCAACCAGGTGCCCATGAGTCTTGTTTATTAATCCATTCAGATACTCTAAGGCTTTGGATTGGAGAATTTAGTTCATTTACATTTAAAGTAATTATTGATAAATATGGCATTACTATTGCTATTTTATTGTTTCCTGGCTTTTTGGTAATCCCTTTGTTCCTTTCTTCTCTCCCTATCTTCCTTTGTGATCTGATGATTTTCTGTAGTGGTATGCTTAGATTCCTTTCCCTTATCTTTTGTATATGTACGCTAACTTTTCACTTGGCCATTACCATGAGGCTTGCATAAAACACCTTACATTTATAGCAGTCTATTTGAAACCAGTAATAACTGAAATTCAAATGAATACTAAAGCTCTACATTTTTACTCTCCCCTCCCAGTGTTTTGTGCTTTGATGTCACAATTTACATCTTTTCCCTTTGTGGATCCATTAACAAATTACTGTAGTTACAATTATTTTTAATACTTTGACTTCTGAACTCTTTATCAGGTAAATAACTTATTGTCATTTCAGTTAAGATCTGTTTCTGGAGTTTTCTCATCTTCTTTTGGGTGGGGGGCATCTTTTCTTTCATTTTCCTTGACTCTCTGTGTTGGCTTTAGTTGTAACAGCCACATCTCCCACTGTTGACAAACTGATCTCATTCAGCCTGGCTCAAGCTCCTGATTCATTTTCAATTAGCAATAATCGCGCCTCGGATAAACCTCATTGGCTACGATACTGCCACTGCGCAAAGCTCCTGATTCATTTTCAAACCTCTGTGACTGTCCAAACTACCTTCTTTGTTCTTGGCGGTTCCCAGTAGCTGAGAGAGTGACAAGACCTGTCAATGTCCCAGTGGGAAAGGATCCCAGTTAGTACCAAGATGCAGATGACTGGAAGCCAGATACTCAGGCAGTGGCTCTTAAGGTATGCAAACAGGCTTCTTCCAAGGAAAAACTGGAAGACAGACACTTTCGTCTGTTCCATCTGTGCTGAGCTCTGGGAGACAGCTGATTAAGAACTGTTTCCTCACTTGCTACAGTCCTGTGGGACCAAGGAATAGAAGCTCTGCCATCTACCAGAGACAGTCAAGAGGTGCTTCCCCTGGGTGGCAGCCACAAGAGCTGGAGCATGAGACATGTGCACAAACTCTTTCAAGGGATATGCTGGCTACCTGGGGGAGGACAGAGGATGCCCCCATAAGCCTCCCAGGTGTCTGGGGAGGATCACCATCATCCTGACCTTCAGGCATCAGCTTTACACTCTGGAAATGGGCTCTTCCAGACAGAGATTGGGAGATCTGTGTTTCTGTCTGCTCTGTTCATGCTGAGCCCTGGAGGAACTGTTTCTTATTCTGCTTTAGGCTTGTGGTTCTCATGGATACAAGTTCATCATTTTTCAAGTTTTCCTTTTTTGGAGGCTATCTTTCAGGGGAGTGTTGACACGTGGGTGCTAGATACGGGGTCTAAACCCTCTGCTGCTTGGGTTGCTGCTGGGAATTGTGGGTTCCCTCTGGAAGGAAGGTACTTCCCTGGGCCAGGGGTGAAGTTATGGTTCAATGTGGGTGGGGTGAGTATTTTCTTTTGTTGCCTGCTGGATGTTGCCTGCACAGGAGTTGTGAGTTTAGTTTCTGAGTTTCTTTCAGAAGAAACTGCTCTGTGAGTAGCTGTAGATTCGGGCTGTCCTGGGAGGAGGCGAGTTCATGGTTCCCCCACAGGTGGACTTCTTGAACTAGAACCTCTTGGTTTTGAACTTTATTTCTTTCTACATCCCAAGTGTTTCACACTGAGCAAACACTCGGTACCAGTTTGCTTAGTGGATTGAGGTACCAGGAAGGGAACAGTTAGCTGTATGCACTTTGACTACCAGAAGACTATTAGATAAAGGGCTAATTTCCCCATCCTTTTACATGATGAGATTTTATCTCCTCCACCACACCCCTGCTCCCCTCCCAAAAAGTGAAGGCTGGTCAATAAAGAAGGGAAAAAAATACTCCTATTATCATAAATAAGGTCAGAAAGAATTAGAGAAGGTGAAGCCCTGTGACTTGTTTTTAAACATGGTGGAAAGCAACAAGACTTTCGGAACACAGAGTGCTAGCCTGCCCCTTTTCTAGGTCCTTCTCCATGGTGCCACATGGTCCTTGTATAATTCTTACCTATGCCCTACATTAACTACAGCTTTCCTCTTCTGCCGACGTTGTCTGACCATGGTCATATTTATTTCAACTTAAAAGTCTCAAATTCCTGCCCAATGGCGGTGTTCAAAAGCTTGTTGCGACTGACATTTCCCACTTTTTTTCATGTCTCCGCATTTCTCAGCCTTCTGCCGTCTGACCGCTTTCATACCTATTTCCCAGAAAATGCTCCTGCCAGGGTCACCTATTATTCCTAAATTCAAAGTAAAAATGTTTAATGACTTGACTTCTCTCCAGCAAATGTCATGGCTGATTTCTAACCTCCTGGACGCTTTGGATTCCGTGGCCTTTCTCTCTTGATTTCCCCAAAGGCGAGCTCTCCTTTTATAGCTCCCTTCCTATTTTATATTCTCATTTCTTCATTTCTAGGTCTTGCTTTGCATGGTTTACCAAGCATGTGTTATTTACCTCTAGGGATTCGATGGCCATGTATACAGGGATGGCTCCCTACTCTGTACTTGCTGAGTTTAGACCTATAAATCCAACCCTCCCTTCACCCTCTCCAGTGGATATGTTTTGAAAACAACCATTCAGGGACACCTGGCTGGCTCGGTTGGAAGAGGGTGTGACCCCTGATCTCAGCTCGTGAGTTGGAGCACCATGTTGCAGGTACAGATGACTTAAATAAAACTTAAAAAAAAAAATTAAACAAAAACAAGTTCAAATGTGATGTCATCCTATCCCTGCATAACTAACCTGCTATACACCTTAATTTCTCAGTTGACATTAATAGTATTAGCAGCAAAACCAGAAACAAGACACCCTCCTCGTCTTCTTCCTCTCTCTCCATCCACATCAATTCAGCCTAAGTCCTAGGACTCCCAAAGTCACCCAGTATTTCCCTTTCTCCTGCCCAGGTTTTCATTATGGCCAATGTAGTCTCTCACTCACATGGATACATTTTCATATCTCCTTACTGGACTCCTTGTCTCTATATGTTTCCCACTCTAAGTTCTCCAATATTTTCCTGCTGTCCATGAGATAAAATAATACCAGACTTGATCATAGAGCTCTATCATAGTCTCTAGCTACAGTCTGTTGTACCATAATATCCAGTCACAAATGATCTGTGAGGCTCAGGGCGGCTGTGTTCCCTAAGATGCACACCACGCCTCTCCATGTGTGGCCACCTCATGCTCATCCCTGCTCCCCCATTCTCTGGATCATTCTTAACCATTATTTTGGCCTTAATATCAGTCTTCAATTTCCTAGTAAGATCCTCTTCTGATTTTTTTAATTCACCACCAGGACATGTAAGTATCAGCACCTTTGTATCTCCCCTTATAGCATTTGTTATTCTATATTTTCAACTATTGCTTGATGGACCATCTTGCAGTTAAACTGAAAGTACAACAAAGACATTGTCCACCCCTGATTACTAGTGTAATCCTAAAATGGAAGAACCTTCAATAAATATTAGTTGAACAAATGGATGCATTAGTAACAAATGAGGAAACCTGGTATATCTTGTTTTATCTGACTCATACAAAAAGAAACATATGTACACTACAGAGAGGACAGAGGTAGTAAACTCTAGTTATTTAATTCTGCTCAGCTCTGTGCTTCTAAGAGGGTGCCATTCACTCTTTCGTATATAAGCATAGTAAAATCTACTTAGTCTCTGTTGTAGCAACATTCTTTCTGCTTAAAGCTAGCCTTGAAGCAGGAAAAAAGCCCTCTGGGCATTCACCAAGAAAATATATACTATAAATTTTGTGCGGAGTAAAGATATTAATAGCTTTTTTTTTTCTCTTAAGAGAGACAGAAGAATTTATCTTGCACTTCACGAAGGATTTCACTCCAAACATAACATTACTGGATGTTTCCTGACTACTCTGTTAGTCTAGGTTTGATCTTTTCCTTCTTTGGGCATTTAATGTTCTTCCTGCCCTTTCTTCTCAGAACAATCTGGCTTTGTGTCAGCTCACTCAGAGCTAGATCCCCCAATGGTAGATTATGCTTGGTTAAGTTTACATTTATTCCCTATCCACAAGACCTAAACAAGTATCCCACCCAAGGGAATACATATTCCCATCCACCCATGATTCCCACACAATACTGCATCAATCAGGGAATCACTTTACAGAAAAGGAAGCATGGGGACGGGCACGATATTGATCATGAAAACTACCAGTTCTAATAGACACCACACTATACAAAGGCCAATCTGAGAGAATGATGAAAGGTCCTCTTCAGAATGCAACAGAAGTACCAGCTTGGACTCCATACCCTGAGAAAGTGGCACACCAATCTCCAGGATGTAGGCTACACCTTAGAACAGCACTAGTTGATGGTGCACTGTAGTCAACTAGGTAAAACACAGGAGTCCTGAAATTACGGGTGGAAGCAGAAAGTGGTCCTAACAGCTCAGTAAGGAGTGTTTGTGCCCTTTTGTCCTATGGCACAGAGATCTTTGGTTCTAGAAGACTCCAATGGAGAAATGTTTCTCCCAGAGTGCCTAGGAAGAATCTCATTACCTTTTGGCTATGATCGCTGTCTCGTCATTTTGGGCTCCTTGAGCCAAAAGACGATCAGACAAGGAATGGAGTCAGCTTCCAGGTCTGACCTTCAGAAGACAGGGTTGATGCTATATATATTGGGGGTGGAGGGCAGGGCAGGCACAGCTGGCACCCTGGGGTTCACTGGAGGCATGTCTTGGCACTCCCCTCCTTAATTTAGACAGTGTGAAGACATACAGCAGCCAGAAACTTTGAAGTTTCTGGGCTGAACTGGATCTTGGCTCTCTTAGTGATGTGGGTCTGGGTCTTGCCAGCAGATAGTACTCCAAAACTAGCTGATGCTAGTGGAACATGACAGGAAAATAGGAAGGGGAGGAGAGAGAGATGATGAATTTCAAGTGCAGCCCTGGGAGTGGCAGCTATGGCTCGGGTATCTTTCCTCCCATTCTGTATTTCCTCACCGAAAACCCAGACCATTTGGAATCCTGAAGGAGCTGTTGCTAGAAGGGATGTACTTATTTTTACAAAGCAAGTGTAACTGAAGGGTTCAGTGGGGATGTTGTTTTTTGCCCCTTGATCCCCCTTCTCCATGACTAAGGCACTCTTTCTCTGAAATGCAAAGAACACTGGTTTCTGAGGTCTCCTTAAGGAGCTATCCCCATGAATTAACCTACGATGAAGACAACAGCCAAACCGAGCACATGTCTCCTCCCTGGGTACACCCTACACCTAACTGCTAGTTGGGGTCAGGTACAGAGGTACAGCCCCCTACTGTATGTCCTTAATGTCTGATCCTAGCTTGGGGCTATGCACCCCATGAGACTGGCTGAAGCCCTGGGGGAGACGCACTTCACCTCCCTCAGCCCAGTCCTGTTTTCCTCATCCTCACAAATCTTGTTTCTGGAGAATATTTACTGTCAAACTTCTTCCACGTCAGTCTTCAAATGAGAGTATGTTTTCTAGGTGCTTAAGCATACGTGAGGCTAAAAGTATGTATATACTATAAGGTAGCATACGATTAATGAAAGAAAAAATGAGCCACAATATACTTCCTTGTAGCAACTTGGAGAACGCTTGGATTTTAAGTATTATGCTGTATATAAGGAAGACAAAACATACCATGACGTCTGGGGAAGACAGTCCCCACTTTGTACAGCGAGAGGAATGAGGAAAGACTAGGAGTAAAACAAACCCCAGCCCCCAGCTTAACGAACAAAGACTGGATACAGTCTACTGGCAAGAATGACCACTTCACAGGCAGAGTCTATCAGGACAGTAGAGAGGACCATGAGAAGGTTGACTGATGTATTTAAGTAAGCGGCAGTTCCTGTTTCTTTCTTTCTTTCTTTTTTTTTTTTTTTTCCTGTTTAATTTCAGCCATGTCACAAATTACCCTATGGAACATAATTATCTGCATATGTCACAGTTCAAAACACTTCAGAGTCTTTAAAGTATATCATTGAACACCACTTCGAGGACTAATTATGGACACTACAGTAACTAACTGAACATAATAAAAAAAGATAAAGTATACTGTAACCTCACTGTAGTGAAGACTAAAAATCCAAGATGATATTTCAAATCAAGATGGGACCAGAGTCTTGGTTAGCATAAATACTTTAAACATGCCAAATTTAGGGATACCTTACTCATTAATATTTAGTATTCATCATATGATTCAGAACAGTTTATGTTTTTAGAACATGAATAAGCTATCTATATATTTCTAGATACATATCTATATCTATATATCTATATAGATAGATAGATAGGAAAGGGAAGAATACTCCATCTATCGGTCAACCAAATGTCTAGCTAGGGGTTGGATAAGTTACCATGTAATATTGATTGAGTGCCAACCATGCTTCAGAAAATATGCTCACAGATTTGTACACATTTCCTATTTTCACAGAATCCCCTGTCCTACACTGCAATACAGTTTTTATAATCTCGGTTTCAAATTAAGAGATTGAGGTTTCAGAAAGCTTTTCAATTCACAGAACTAGAACATGTTTGGATTGAGACTGTAATCCTGTTTTGAGAGCCTAACCGAAAGCAAATTAGGTAAATAAGAAATGCAATCACTTGGTTAATAAGCAAAAGAGAATGGGATGAGGCATCAGAAGAAGACGTAGTGTAAAGGGAATATGGGAAACAGAGACATAATATTTCCATTTCCTCCAGGTTGATAGTTGGAGGTGTTGGAGCCTTTACTGAGTACGCGAGCGACTGACCGCACAGAAAAACTGAATATGCATGTTCACACACACGCACACAGGAAATATGCTGTCTGGACCCAGTGTAATATAGAGTCTGTATTTACATTCACGTCGGCTTTGGCCGACTGAACCACATCCAGGTCTGGACAAGGGAAAGGAGTTGGCCCACTGGATTTCTTTGTTGGGGAGAAGGGCTGGTTTCTAACAGCAGATCCATTCAAACTAGGAAATTACTTTGTGGATCTAGAAACAGCATGGGAATCAAACTCTTGGTTAAGAGTACGGAAAAGCGATTTTTGAGTTTATTATTATCCTCCCCTTCTTCTCCCGTTCCTTGCATGGTAGCAAGCAGGCAGACACCTTGCCTCATACGTGCTTAAGAAGTTACTAGCAGGATTTTCTAGATTTATTTTCCAGAAGCTGGAGAAAATCTACAAAGGGAGTGGTACTGGCAATATTCAAATACTATCACCTGAAGCGGGAGAAAAGAGATCGGGGTGTGGGGACCAGTGAGCAGCAGCGGGCTGGAGAGGGACGGTTCCTTTCTGAGCTTGCAGGCTACACGGGACGCAGTGCTGCGGGATCGGCAGTCAGGTGTGCGGGAGTCCTGAGGGCAGGCCTGGACTCCCAGCCTCCTCAGAGATCCCAGGGTCTCCACGTGCTAGCCGCAGGGCAGTGCCAGCCCCGATGTTTCTCAAAGGGCAGGACAATGGGATTCCTAGCAATGATCAGTGTCTGCAGAGACTAAGCGCGGAGACACGCTAATGCCTTGGTTCCGAGTCAGACCCTCAAATGCAAGCAAACCTCAAACACTGGGACAGAGAGCGCCACCCGAACAGTAAGGCCCACACTGAGCTCCCATCCAATTCTGGGGACTGTGCTCAGAGTAGAAATTAAAGTAGGTTCATGGTGGGGGGGGATAAAAAAAGGAGACACATGTTCACGTGGGTTCGTAAATCAAAACTCACATCTGCTTCAGATGCAAGGAAGGTGAGCAATGACGGATGTGTTCCCATCTCTAAACCAGAGACATTAAATATTAAAGTCACTTATAAATTTCATGTTTTATATTTCAAACTGCATTTTATAGCATTTTTATAGGATTCACACAATGAATCCTTCTCAGAAATGAGAGACCTTCCTCCAGTTACATCAATTCTAAGTGTCATTCGATACACAGGTCCCCACTGTATTGTGGCACTTATTTTCTGCATCTGAGCTTTAAGTTAATAAAATATGAAGCCCCAGTCCCTATTCATAAAATCTGCTCTCCTGCATATAAATTATTTTCCTGGAGAAGATCTTAATGCAGAAAATGTCATTCTTGATCTTGAACTAGAAATGTAGAGATGACTTTATCTGTTTAAATTAAAAGGAAAATGACTGCAAATGAAAAAAACCCCATCTTCTTTCCCACTTAGGCTGATATAATGCTTTATTTAGGATTAGCTTCCTTAGATGTAACATATGTTAGGAAGGATGATACTTAGTATTTTATTTTTATTTGTTTATTTCTTACAAAGCTCAGTTTACAATGCATAACAGCTTTCTTCCGAGCTGAATTAAAGAATTCTTAAAATTTAAATATTGTTAGTTCTTTGAAAAAGATGTAAATTCTGATATGAGACTTAGTGAAGACTTGGGGTTTGAATGCTGAGTTTTCAAAGTATTTAAAAAAACTTTTTTTTATTCCTTAAAATAATGAATGTGCCAGTCCTCAAAGAAAGAATATTAATGTGTTGCATTGTCTGTACACTACTGTGGTTTTTACACTGTCAACTGATTATTACATAGTCTAGTATCTAGATTAGGTTGATGTCCCTAAGTCATTCTGACTGTCCTTTGAAAGAGTTAGCTTCACATTTTTTTAATATTTCATTTCATTTCATTTTGCGAGCGTGGGTGACGGAGAGAAGCAGAGGAAGAGGGAGAAGCAGGCTCACCCCTGAGCACTGAGCCTGACATGGGGCTTGATCTCAGGGTCCTGAGGTCATGACCTGAGCTGAAATCAAGAGTCAGAAGCTTAACCAATTGAGCCACTCAGGTGCCCCTTCATATTGTTTTTTGAGAGAAAAAAAGAAACGAAACTCTGTATCTAAAGAGGTCAGCAGAACCTCTTTGAAATTAACTCAGAATTCAATTTTTAAGTAAGGTGTCTGTGCTCAGTTCCCAAAAGAGCCTTTTGTTTTTCCGGAGTTCTCTTTCACTTCGAGATTTTACAAGCGAACACTTTGTGCCTTTCTGTCACCAGCCACTGCCTCTTTACTTCCTGAACAGAGACCGCTGACGCTGCCGGTCTGCTTGCACAGGAGCATTTCCGAGCTCCGAATGGGGTCAGAGCGGAGGCACCTGTTATCTCTGCAGTTGAAGAGAGATTGGAAATGGCCTAAGCTTGCAGACTATTTCAGCTCCAAAGAGCTTTTCCTTAACAACAGCCCATTTTTCTGGGTAAGGACAGAAAGCATGAATCTTGAAATCGAAGAGATGGCATGCATACTTTAATAGTGTTTTGGTAAAACTCTCTAACTCATCTTCATTGTGTCTCCATGACAGGCTTACCTTGGAAAGAAGTCCACACACCGCACTTTCCGTTTGCTCAGCTTGCTCACAAAAATTCAGTAAATTATTGGAATCACGGTGTTCATTTTTTTCCTTGAAAGACAAATCCACAGCCAAAGAAGAGATCCCTAACACAGGCATTACCTCATCTCTCACCAGATCTCCTTTGAGGTAGTTTGTCCAAAAAAAATTAAATAAATAAATAAAATTGTTTGTTTGTTTGTTTCCTTCATGACATACTTACTCTATTGTGATCTGAGACTCGAATGCTATCATCGAACAAGAAGTGACTTCCCTCCCAGAGAGTCGTCAGGTCTTTCCTGTAGACTTCTCAGAGTGATTTCTTAGGTTTGTTTGTATACCTTTCCTACTAAACTTTGAATTGCAAAGAGAAAAGAACATTCTCTATTTATTTTTATTTTCATGGTCTCTGTCATATTTTTGTTGAACCAGTGGCTTAAAGAACACTTTTTTTAGGTCTGAAGGTACAATGGACACTTAGTTGTGACTTTGGGCAGGGTAGGTACACTAAAGCTCAGCTTCGGGGCGCCTGGGTGGCTCAGTGGGCTAAGTGGCTGCCTTCGGCTCAGGTCATGATCCCAGGGTCCTGGTGCCGAGCCCCGCATCGGGCTTCCTGCTCTCAAGGAGCCTGCTTCTCCCTCTCCTCTTCACCCTGCTTGTGTGCCCTCTCTCACTGTCTCTCTCTGTCAAATAAATAAATAAAATCTTAAAAAAAAAAAAAGCTCAACTTCCTTGTTGTAAATAAAGACAATAATGCCTCCTCAGTATACCTCAAGGAATTTAAGGGTTAAATAAGGGGAGATGATTTGTAAATTGTAAAATACTATACAGATGTGAGTAATATAAGAAATTAATCATCACAACAAACATTCAAATTACCTATCTTGTTATTTAGCTTTTCTTTGCCAGAAGTATATATATTTGTTCAACTAAAGCACTAAAATTAGAAACAAAACTTGAGAAGATTGACTAAAACACAGCTTAAAAAATTAGGTTAGAGACCTAGCAGCAGGGACATATATATTATGATTCTGCTTATATTAAATCATGTACACTTTAGAGAAACAGACAGAAAGACGTTCAGAAAGTCAGTGTGCTTTCAGGTGGGGTTTGCATCAATTTTTAAAAATATTCTTGGATTATGTAGTTTTTGACAAGGCCTATTTATCATTTTCGCGGTTACAGAATAAGGGTCAAAAGAAAAAAAAAAAAGCCTCAGAAAAAGATGGTCTCCCTTTATGGCTTTCCTTTTTCATATTTCGTTCATTCCTCCAAATTCTGCACTGTGTTTGAAAGCCCCACCAATTTACGAAATACTCTTGCAGACACACCGACAATCCTTGGTGGCCACGTGGGATAGGCTTGAACTCTTTCAACTTAGGAGGCAGCCCCGGAGCTGTGCGCTCCCTTGCTCTCCAGATCCTTTTCCTCCCTTGATCTCAGGAACATCTCGCGCCCCATGTCCCTTTACTTCTCTGAACAATCATTCAGTTGTCCTCTTTGCAGCTGACTTTTCTTCTGGTCTTTGAAAAACATAATTTTCAGGAAAGGATAAGTTAGGACTTTCAAAATGAACATATTTTAAAGATCTACTAATTTAGTGAAGGGATCAGACAGATGTTATAACGGGTTCAAAAGATAATTTTTTAAAACGGGCACATTTATAGATCAAGAATATGGAAATGGGTGTGGAAATGGGGGCAGGACTGGTTTTCCCACAGGGTAGAAGGGAAGATAATTAAACCTCCACCAGACAAGACCTAATTTGCATGGATATCAGTGACCTACAATTTACAAAGACTTGTAAAATAGACCAAGGTCAATAAAAGGTTAGAACTAATAATTCCTAGAAGTCTGTGCTATATGCAGACAATTCATAGCATTTTATGAAACTGACTCTATTGAAACTTACTTTTTTCCATACTTTCTCCCATTAATATCATTGATTTTCTAAATTCTGGTACTTTTCTCATTCTACTCATTCCCTCTGCTTCCATACTCCATTTAGATATATTGACAAATAGGTCTGATTTTTTTTTTTCTCCAGAAGCACTTGGGTACTGGTTTATTGATGAGTCAATGTCTTATGTTGATTTTAATTATAATAACACCCAGTTGATCATGGTGCATTATCTTTTTAATGTATTACTGAACTTGGTTGGGTAATACCCCATCAAAAGATTCTTGCATGTCAACTCACCAGGGATATTGGCCTGTAGTTATCATTTCTTGTCATTTCCTTGCCTGGCTTTGGTAATGTTGGCCTTGTGAAATGACTTTGGAACTATTCCCTCCTCTGTTTTTTGGTACAGTCTAAGAAGAATTGGTATTCTTCTTTAAATGTTTGGTAGAATTCACTTGCAAAACCATCTGGTCCATGACTGCTTTTCATTAGAAAGTGTGGCTGGGTGATGGACTGTGGAGAAGGTAGGTGCTATGGTGAGTGCTGTGAAGTGTGTAAGCCTGATGATTCACAGACCTGTACCCCTGGGGCAAATATACATTATGTGTTAATAAAAATAATTTTAAAAAAAAAGAAAGAAAGAAAGGTTTTGAGTAACGAGTCAATCTCCCTACTAATAACTGGCCTCTCCAGATTTTCTGTTTCTTCCTGATTCAGGCTTCACTTCGTTTCTAAGAATTTATCCACTTATTCTAGGTTATCTAACTGTTTGGTATAAAATTATTCATAGTAGCCTCTTAGGAGCCTTTGTATTCCTGTGGTATCAGTTGTTAACACCTCCTCTTTCACTTGTAATCTTATTAGTGGGAGGCCTCTCTCTTTTCTTCTTGGTGATTCCAGTTAAAGACCGGTGCATTTTGCTTATCTTCTCTAAAACCAATTCTTAGTTTCATTGATCACTTATACTGCCTTTTTAGGTTCCATTTCATTTATTACCATTCTGATCTCTGTTATTTCCTTCCTTCTAGTAATGTGGGCTTAATTTATTCTTCTCTTTCTAGCTTCTTGAGCTGCAGTTTGGTGGCTTACTTAAGATCTTTGTTCTTCCTGATGCAGGTACTTATGACTCTGAACTTCCATCTCAGATCTGCTTTTGATGCATCTCATAGGCTTTGACTTCTTATAGCTCCATTTTCATTTGTCTCAAGGTATTTTTTAATTGATCTTTTGATTTCCTCTTTGACTCACTGGTTGCTCAGACCATGTTGTTTAATCTCCACATATCTGTGAATTTTCCAGTATTCCTCTTGTAATTCATTTCCAATGTCTCACCACTGCTGTCAGAAAGGATATACAATATGATTTCAGTCCTATATGATCTACAGGATCTATCCTGGATAATGTTCCATGTGTTCTCAAGAATAAAGCATATACTACTGCCATTTGTTGGAATGTTCTGTAGATGTCCATTATCTGCTCTAACAGAGCTCATGTCCAGTATTTCTACAGTCATTTTCTGTGTGGATAGTCTATGAATTATTGAAAGCAGGATGTTGAAATCCCCCACCATTATTGTACTACTGTCTATTTTTTCCCCCTCATATCTGTTAATATTTCCTTTAGGTATTTAAATACTCTTAGGTTGGGTGCAAAAATATTTACAAATGTTCTATTCTCTCGATAAACTGACTTCTTTATCATTAAACGTCAGCTTTTTCCATCTCTTATTACTATCTTTGGTATAAAGTCCATTTTTTTCAAGTGAGATTTATTGCAGAGATGCAAAGATGGTTTAACAGCCACAAGTCCATCAGCGTGATATACTACATTAACAAAATGAAGGATAAAATCATATGATCATCTCAACAAATGCAGAAAAAAATTTTAAAGAATATTCAGCATCCTTTCATGACAAAAAGTCTCAACAAACTAGATATAGATGCCCCTACAAAATAAAAGCCAGTGATGACAAACCCTCAGCTAACATCATACTCAATAAGGAGAAGCTGAAAACTTTTCTTCTAAGATCAGGAATAAGGTAAGGACAGCCACTATCGCCATTTTGATACCAAATAATTACTGGAAGTCTAGCCAATTAGGCCAGAAGGGTAAACAAAAGGCTTTAATTTGGAAAGGAAGAAGTAAAATTGTCTCTTTTTGCAGAAAATGTATTAGATAAATAGAACTTAAAGAGGCCATCAAAAGTCTGTTAGAACTAATAAACAAATCTGATAAAGGTACAGGATACAAAAGTCAGTTGTCTTTCTATACACCAACAACAAACTATCAGAGAAAATGATCCTATTTATAATTGCATCAAAAAGAATAAAATACAAAGGAAAAAAATCAGTGCATGGATTAAAAGGTTTGTATGCTGGAAACTGGAAGACAACGATAAAAGAAAGTAAAAAACATACAAGTAAATGAAATAATATCCTGTGTTCATGGATTGAGAGAATTACTATTATTAAAATTTCCATTCTACCCAAAGCAATCTACAGATTCAATTCAATCCCTACCAAAGTTCCAATGTTTTTTTTTTTTTTTTAAAAACAGGTGTGGAAATTAACAATCCTAAAATTTGCATCAAACTGCAAAAGACCCTGAATAGCCAAAGCCATCTTGAGAAAAAACAAAGCTGAAGGCATCATACTTCCTGATTCACACTGTATTGTAAACTGATCATAATCAAAACAAAATGGTATTGGGAGACCTGGGTGGCTCAGTGGGTTAAAGCCTCTGCCTTCAGCTCAGGTCATGATCTCAGGGTCCTGGGATCAAGCCCTGCATCGGGCTATCTGCTCAGCGGGGAGCCTTCTAACCACCCCCCCAACCCTGCCTGCCTCTCTGCCTACTTGTGATCTCTGTCTGTCACATAAATAAATAAATAAATAAATAAATAAATAAATCTTTAAACAACAACAACAATACGGTATTGGCACAAAAACAGACACATAGCTCAATAGATCAGAATAGAGAACACAAAAATAAATGCATGAATATATGGTTGAGTAATTTACAACAAAGGATCCAGGTATGTACAATGGAGCGAGGACAGTCTCCGATAAATGTTTCCAAGAATCAGATAGCTGCATGCAGAATAATAAAAGTGGACTCCTATCTTTCCCATACACACAAAAATCAACCAAAATGGATTAAAGAGTTGAATGTAAAACCTGAAACTAAAACTTCTAGAAGAAAACAGAAGGGGTAAGCTCCTTGGCATTGGTCTAGCAAAAATAAATTTTTTTATTTGACCCTGAAAACAAATGCAACCAAAGCAAAATTAAGTGATATTACTTCAAACTATAAACATTTCTGCATGCAAAGGAAACCATTAACAAAATGAAAAGGCAACCTATGGAATGGGAGAAAACATTTGCAAAACATAAATCTGATAAGACGTTGATACCTGAGATACACGATGAAATCATACAACTCAACAGCAAAAACCAAACCAAACCAAACCAAAACCACACAAATAATCAGATTAAAAATGGACAAAGGATCTGAATAGACATTTTTTCCAAAAAAGACACACGAATGACCCACCAGTACATGAAAAGGTACTCAACATCACTAGTCATCAGGAAAATGCAAATCAAAACCACAATGGGTTATCACCTTATACCTGTTAGGATGTCTATTAGCAAAATTCAAGAGATGACTAATGCTGGTGAGAATACAGAAAAAAGGGAGACAACTCTTTTGCAGTATCAACTGGTATAGCCATAATGGAAAACAGTATGGAGTTTCCTCAAAAAATTTTAAAAAGGACTTCCTTATGATCTAGCAGTATCACATTTGGGTATATAATCCAACGCTAACAAAATCATTATTTCAGAGATATCTGTATTCCCATAGCCAGTGCGGCATTATTTACAGTAGCCAAGGTACAGAAGTAGCCTAAATGCCTACCTACAGATGAAGGGATACAAAAACGTGGTACATGTAATACACAATAATATTTAGCCATAAAAAGAGAAGAAAATCCTGCCACATGCACACAATAGCCTGGACCACGTAACGCAAAGTGAAATAAGCCAGGCAGTGAAAGACAAGACGAATACTGCAATGTATCATTTACACACAGAATCTGAAAAAAATAAAACCAGGAGGAAAAAGAAGTTGAATTCATAGACACAGAGAGTAAAAATGTGACTGTGAATGCCTGAGATATGGGAGAAACAGGGAAAATTAAGTAGAGGGCACATACTTTCATTTGTAAGATTTATAAGGTCTGATTATCTAAGGTAAAACATGGTCACTGTAGTTATTAACACTGAACTGTATCCTTGAAATCTGCAACAAAATAGAACTTAAATGTTCTCAACATAAATAAGAAAGGGTAAAAATATGAAGTGATGGGTGTATTAATTAATTCAATGGGGGAATCTTTTCATAATGTGTATATATATATATGTAAAATATATATATATAAAATCATCACACTGTATACTTTAAATATCTTATAATTATATCAATTATACCTCAGTAAAGAAATTTAAACACATAATGGAGATTAACACTTCTGAACTATATTCTTTAAAATGATTAAGATGGTAAAAAATAGAGAAAAAATAAAATACCTACAAAATAAAACACTAAAAATTTTTAAGTTCCTATAATGATTTAATGCTTGTATGGCATTTTCTGCATTTTGAAGCCTATGATATCCCCTATCTCAATTAATGCTCATATAAATCCATAAAATTGTCAAAATTGTCAAAATTTACTGATTTGAAAAAAAGGGAACCTATTTTACAGATGAATATGTGTGCTTAGGATAGTAACTGACTTACCTAACATATTAGTGACTGGAATATTGAGGCCTAAAAGTCAAACCTCATTTCTTCTTGTATATTGCGTTTCCTAATATTTCAGGAAATGACAATTAAGTGGAGCTGGGGTTGCGAGTATTTTTTAAAAAATCTTTCCAGATTATCCTAATGTGTTTGGCAGCTCTAGCTGAGAGTTCCTTTTCATAACGTCCTAAGAACTGAGAGGTGAGGATATTCACACGGAGTGAACTATTTCCTAACAACCTGTAGTTCGTAATAGTCCTTTATAGTTTTGCGTAGAGGCCTAGAAGGACCCTGTCACTCACAAGAGGACAACTTTGTAGTTGTTTCAGTGGGAAACTTTCATACCTTACATCCTAGCCATACCTGCTCTAGCATTTCATTTAAATCTCTACAGTGACCTCAGTATTTCCTTTAAGAGTATATGCCCTCCCACCTGAGGAAGTGAAAAGAAACAACTCTATTTTGCATCTGTGATTTGTAGCAATGAAATGTAGTTTTGTTTTGTTTTGGTTTTTTGTAAAGGGGAATGGGCATGTGTCTGCTTGCCCTGTCTGTATTCTACAAGGCAGTAAAAAGCTATATACATATCAAAATAATACTGCTTGCGGATCATCTATGTTCTTAATCACTTCCCTTAATACAGTTGTGTACAGATGGTAGTCAAACCAATTCACATAAACAGTATTTAAGCAAGAAAAATCAATGCCAGAAAAGGAAAACTTTCTACATACGTAATGAAACAGGAATAAAACAAAACAAAAACAAACAACCCCAAACCAGTAATCTTCCATTTGGTCTCCTGTCTCTCCTGATATCACTATGTAAGATACATGTGCTTTCCTTCATCATTTCAACTGTTTATTATATTAATCTTGAAAATTCCATTACCATCATTTATTGCAGATGAGAGGAAGCTTTCAAATACAATTTAAATATTCACAAGTAAGAGACATGACCTGGGTCCACTGCTATTAATGTGCTATCTGCACATACATATGCATAGTTTGTTTTATTTTAATTTTTTTTGGCAATATAAAAATGCATTAAGCTCAATCCTAGGCATGTAAAACCATCCTTTCTCTTTTTTCTGGGACAGTGGTATCAGAATGTGATGTTCTCCCTGTGAGAAGTCACAGGAGCCAAAAACTGCATGAGCACAGTTTATAAAAATGCTACTGCCATGGAGAACCTTGTGTTCTGTCCTCTGAGATGTGGCCGGGTGCTGTCTGGTTACCTTGGGCCAAAGCTGTCATCTGCGGTATCTGGGCCATCACGTTCCCTCCGGCAACTGGTTTACCAGATGCGTACTAGTATTTATGAGCACTGCTGTGTGGATTTACGCTACTCTGATTTGGACTTTTGTCATCGATCAGGGCACTGAATGCCCTACATCTACTTACTTTTGTCTTTGTCATCCAGCCATTCAAAATCTGAACTGAAAAACGTCAGCACTGCCAAGCACCAGGTCCACTTACTCAGAACCCATGGCAATTAGATACAAACATTGATATGCATAGTGTAAAGTCCAGAACAATTTAATGCCAGGACACACATTAATAAATTCAAGGGAATTCCAGGTTAGGGATGGATTCATTCACCATATTGTCCTTTGGAATGCAAGAAGCTTCACATCGATTTATGCCATGGAAATGGTACTCGTGGGTTTGCTGATCACAGGATGGGTAGAGGGGTTAGACAAGGCACCATGCATTTGGCAAAGCAGAGGCGGCCAGTTCTTGCCCTAAAGTGCCTTCAGCAGGCACGCTCACAGCAAGTACCAGGGAGTGCACGCCGCAGGCAAGTGATGGCTACGGACCAGAATTCCCAATCCAAACTCTCCTGGAGAGCCCTATTCAGCTTCGGGAGCCTATGTTTTTATGACTCTCTCAAGAATTATTAAAAGTAAATTGTTGGTGGAGAGGCACGACGGCAAAGGAGTAGCAGACTGAAATGACATCAGCTCCCAGGAGTTCGGCTAGATAGGTATCAGCCCATTCCGAACACCTACAAACTCAACAGGATAGGGAAGAGGAGAAGAGCAGCAATTCTAGGAACAGGAGATCGACCACTTTCTGGAAGGTAGGACGTGCAGAGACGTGAATCGGAAGCAACGGGAAGACAGACTGTGGGGGGAGGGGCCAGGCTCCCGGCCAGCTGTGGAGCAGCGGAGCACAAAATCGGAACTTATAGAGTCTGCTCCATGGAGGGACATTGCTCCGGAGGATAAGCAATGAGCAAGGGTAGAGCCATTGCAGGGACAGTGTGGTCTCAGGACCCGCGGGGTCACAGAAAGACAAGGGGTGTCTGAGCATAGCAGAGCTGCCAGGTATTGGAGCAGGGAAGCCGGCTGCAGAGACGGAGCTGAGGAAGGGTTGTCAGCTAGAGGTTACCTTAAACCGTGATCCAAGGCACAGTCAGGCCACTGCTCTTCAAGCAGGGACCCCACAAATAGCAGATCCAGGGAGACTCACCTTCCTTCTCTGGGGGAAGCAGCACAGCAGGAATCTGAAGGGTTTAGAGACTCCAGACAGGGCCGTGCACCAGGGACAGAAATGATCCTTCACAGGCCAGGTGAGCTTAGAGCGGGCCGGAGACCAGGGAGACAGGAGCGACTGACTGCATTTCTCCGAAGGCCCACTGAGGAGTGGAGCCCCAGCTCTTGGCTCCTCCGGCAGGACACTGGGCAGCCGCCATCTTCATTCCCATCCTCCAAAGCGGTACGGAAAGCGATCAGGGAACAAAAGCTCCCAAGACCAAAACTATGCAGATCACTTAGTCTGGCCCTGGGCAAGGCCAGTGCGATTCTGCCTCAGGCAAAGGCACTTGAGAACCACTGCAACAAGCTGCTCCTGCAGAAGATCAGCAAGAGCATCCAGCCAAGACCAAGTTCACTGATCCAGAGCTGTGGAACTCCACAGGTAGGGGAAAGCAACACATAGACTTCATGGTTTTTTTCCCATGATATTTTAAGTCTTTTACAAAGTTAAATGTTTTTTAATTTTATATTTTTCTTATTTTATTTGTTAACTTTTCCTCTTCCTCTTTTAATATTTTTAACTGGTTTATCTTAACAATACCTTTCCCAAGACAAGTCTTTTTAAATCTTCATTGCTATAGTCATCTTTCACGCTTCATTGTACTTAACTTTATTTTTTGTATACATACAGGTTTTTTTTTTCCTAAAAAATTTTGGGATACAATTTCTTCTAATAGATCAAAATATACCTAATCTATCACATGGCTTTGTTCTAATCTCCAGCCTGAGCACATTTCTGCCTCTTTTTATTTTTATTTTTTATTTTTTTTGTTTTTCCAACCAACATATCTTATCAATTCCTTTTTTGGATTTTTTTTAAACTTTCATCTTCACAGTCATATTCCATCCCTTCATTGTGTTTACCCTTATTTTTGTATATATATAAGGTTTTCTTTCTTTAAAATTTTGGGAGATAGTTTCTCTAAGAGAACAAAATACACCCCAAATCAAGTGGGTGGCTCTGTTCTATTCACCAGTCTAATGAATAGGTCAACCAAGAAATTAAAGAAGAATTGAAAAAATTCATGGAAAGAAATGAAAATGAAAACACAACTGTTCAAAATCTTTGGGACACAGCAAAGGCGGTCCTGAGAGGAAAGTATAAAGCAATACAACCCTACACCTAAAGGAGCTGAGGAAAGAACAGCAAAGAAAGCCCAAACCTAGCAGGAGAAGAGAAATCATAAAGATCAGAGCAGAAATCAATGAAATAGAAACCAAAAGAACAGTAGGAGCTGGTTCCTTGAAAGAATTAATAAGATTGATAATCCTCTGGCCAGACCCATCAAAAAGAAAAGAATAAAGACCCAAATTAAAATCATGAATGAAAGAGGAGAGATCACAACCAACACCAAAGACATATAAACAATTATAAGAACATATTATGGGCAACGAAATACCAGCAAATTTGACAATCTGGAAGAAATGGATACATTCCTAGAGACATATAAACTACCACAACTCAACTAGGAAGAAATAGAAAACATGAACAGACATAGAACCATTAAGGAGATTGAAACAGTCACCAAAAGTTTCCCAAAAACAAGAGCCCAGGGCCAGATGTCTTCCCTGGGGAATTCTACCAAACATTTAAAGAAGAATTAATACCTATTCTCCTGAAACTGTTCAAAAAAATAGAAATGGAAGGAAAACGTCCAAACTCATTTTATGAGGCCAGCATTACCTTGATCCCCAAGCACACAAAGACCCCACCAAAAAGAAGAATTACAGACCAATATCTTTGATGAACACAGATGCGAAAATTCTCACCAAGATACTAGCCAATAGGATCCAACAGTACATTCAAAGGATTATTCACCATGACCAAGTGGGATTTATTCCTGAGCTGCAAGGTTGGTTCAACCTCTGCAAATCAATCAATGTAATTCAGTACATTAATAAAAGATAGAGAGCAAGAATGATATGATACTCTCAATAGATGATGGAAAAGCATTTGACAAAGTACAGCATCCTTTCTTGATCAAAACTCTTCAAAGTATAGGGATAGAGGGTACATACATACCTCTCAGTATCATCAAAGCCATCTATGAAAAACCCATAGCAAATATCATTCTCAATGGGGAAAAACTGAGAACTTTCCCCCTAAGGTCAGGAACACGGCAGGGATGTCCACTATCACCACTGCTATTCAACATAGTACTAGAAGTCCTAGCCTCAGCAATCAGACAACAAAAAGAAATTAAAGGCATCTGAATTGGCAAAGAACAAGTCAAATTGTCACTCTCTGCAGATGATAAAATAACTTACATGGAAAACCCAAAATACTCCACTCCAAATATGCTAGAACTTGTACAGGAATTCAGTAAAGTGTCAGGATATAAAATCAATGCACAGAAATCAAGTTGCACTTCTATACACCAACAACAAAAGAGAAGAAAGAGAAATTAAGGAGTCGATCCCATTTACAAATGCCCCAAAACTATAAGATACCTAGGAATAAACCTAACCAAAGAGGCAAAGACTCTATACTCAGAAAACTATAAAGTACCCATAAAAGAAATTGAGGAAGACACAAAGAAATAGAAAAATGTTCTATGCTCATGGACTGGAGGAAAAAATATTGTGAAAATGTCTATGCCACCTAAAGCAATCTACATGTTTAATGCAATACCTATCAAATACTATCCATTTTTTTCAAAGAAATGGAACAAATAATCCTAAAACTTATATGGAACCAGAAAAGACTCTGAAAATTCAGAGGAATGTTGAAAATGAAAACCAAATTCGGTGGCATCACAATTCCAGACTTCAAGCTCTATTACAAAGCTGTCATCATCAAGACAGCATGGTACTGGCACCAAAATGGACACATAGATCAATGGAACAGAATAGAGAGCCCAGAAATAAAGCCTCGACTCTATGATCAACTAATCTTTGACAAAGCAGGAAAGAATGTCCAATGGAAAAAAGATAGTTTCTTCAACAAATGGTGTTGGGAAAATTGGACAGCCACATGCAGAAAAATGAAACTGGACCATTTCCTTATACCACACATGAAAATAGACTCAAATGGATGAAAGACCTCAATGGGAGAAAGGAATCCATCAAAATCCTTGAGAAGAACACTGGCAGCAACTTTTTCAACCTCAGCCACAGCAACTTCTTCCTAGAAACATTGCCAAGGGCAAGGGAAGCAAGGGCAAAAATGAACTATTAGGACTTCATCAATATCAAAAGCTTTTGCACAGCAAAGGAAATAGTCAACAAAACCCAAAGACAACTGATAGAATGGGAGAAGATATTTGCAAATGACATATCAGAAAAAGGGCTAGTATCCAAAATCTGTAAAGAACTTAATCAAACTCAACACCCAAAGAACAAATAATCCAATCAAGAAATGGGCAAAGGACGTGAACAGACATTTCTGCAAAGAAGACATTCACATGGCCAACAGACACATGAAAAAGTGGTCAACATCAGTCGGCATCAGGGAAATACATATCTAAACCACAATGAGATACCACCTCACACCAGTCAGAATGGCTAAACTTAACAAGTCAGGAAACAACAGATGTTGGAGAGGATGCTTAGAAAAGGGAACCCTCCTACACTGGTGGTTGTTGGTGGGAATGCAAGCCGGTGTAGCCACTCTGGAAAACAGTATGGGGGTTCCTTGAAAATAGAGCTACCCTACAACCCAGCAATCGCACTACTGGGTATTTACCCTAAAGATAACAAATGTAGTGATCTAAAAGGGCACATGCACCCCAGTTTTTATAGCAGCAATGTCCACAGTAGCCAAACTATGGAAAGAACCTAGACGTCCAGCAACAGATGAATAGAGAAGGTGTGGCACATATATATATCTATATAGCAGCCATCAAAAAAATGAAATCTTGCCATTTGCAATGATGTGGATAGAACTAGATGGTATTTTACTGAGTGAAATAAGTCAATCAGAAAAAGACAATTATCATATGATCTCCCTGATATGAGGAATTTGAGAGGCAGAGTGGGGGGTCGTGAGGAGTAGGGAGGGGAAAATGAAACAAGATGGGATCAGGAGGGAGACTAACCATAAGAGACTCTTAATTTCACAAAACAAACTCAGGGTTGCTGGGGGTTGGGAGGGATAGGGATAGGGTGGTGGGGTCATGTACATTGGGGAGGGTATGTACTATGGTGAGTGCTGTGAAATGTGTTATCCTGATGATTCACATACCTGTACCCCTGGGACAAATAATACATTATATGTTAATAAAAATAAATAATTAAAAAGCTAAGTAAATTGTTGTGGGTTACAATGAATCAAATGTGATCTGTAACACACAATCTTCCCTTCAACAGAGCTCAGTGAGCTGCACAGAGGCATTTAAGACGAGAAGAGAGATGTGCAAGAATTTGAAAACTCCTCCGTCTCCCCACCAGGCACAGTTTCTCACATCTGACTTATAAACTGAGACACAGGACCAGATTTTATGTGGTGCTAAATGAGGACTTCAGTTGGCCATTGGCTAACTACTATTCCTGAGATTTTGACAAAGTAAGAGACCTACCTAATTGCCTGAGCTACTGACATTTTATAACCAAATGATGAGAAGATGATTCTTCCTCGGGAGGGTAAAAGCTACTTCTATGTGCTATTATGAATGAGAGCAGATACAGACCAGCCACTGTTCTAAATGCTCTTTTAGGATTTACTCATTTAATCCCCCAAACAACCTAGTAAGGTAGATCTTATTAGTTCTCTCATCTTACATATGATAAAAATGTAGCCCAGAAAAGTACTGTCCCCAGGATTTCATCATGAGGGAACCAGGCCTTACCTACATGTTCAATGTTTGAGTTGAACCCCTAACTTCTTGGAAGATGGCCTGATGTCCCTTCTGTGACCCAGCATCTAGTGGAAAGTGCAGATCACTTCAGTGAGTGCAGTATTTTACCTAGTTGTTGTAGAGCAGAAGAAAACATGCCCAGAGGCTTTCTTCCAGACACAGTAGGAATTCCTCATCCACAAAGAAGAGCTATTTGTGTACCCTGGTTTTGAAGATGAGAAAACGTGAATGTTTTCTGCCACGGACAATAAAGGATCTTCCAATAGTCAAAGTTGGGAGAAAAGTAACTTTGAGCATCTGCAGTAATGGGCCTTTGCTTTTAACCTTGAACTCTTCTCGCTGTCGATGTGATTGCCTTTCCCCTCACACTACTACCCTCGCCCTCCATGGGAGTTCAATTGTCTATGTTCTCCAGAGGAAAAACAAACCTTAAGAGCAGGCAGGATAACAGACCCCAGATTTGCCCATCAACTGGCCGCAGGTGCTGGAGCATGGAGGGGCACCCTCCGAGAAACACACCTTGGGTACCACCTCATGCCTTCTAGGATCAGCTGGCTTCTCGTTCTTAACTGATCTGAAATGCCTGCCATCTGAATGGTATCTTAGGATCCACAGGAAGGTTCTACTTTATTACAAAATATACTTGTCAAACACTGTCTAACTGCTAAGGATACAGAGATAAATAAATAAAACCAGGCCCCTGATAAACGTAAGGTGCAGGGTCTTATCCGCAGCTCACCTCCATGACATGTCAGGGACAACGATGGGGGCAACCACAACAACACAACAGCGACTGCTAACTAATTATTTGTTCTCCATATGCCTGACACTAGGATAAGAACTTTGCGAAGTTTATCTTAATGAATCTTCATAGTCACCTAATAAAATGAGTTGTATTAATCTTATTTTATTAATGAAGAAACTTGGGACCACAAAAATTGGATAATTTCACTAAGATCACACGCCCCAAACTCCTAACCACTAAGGACAATGAAGGCAAGGACAGGGGAAGACCTTTCTTTAATCTTAAGATAATGTAGAAATCATAATTAAGTTCTTAAACTAGTTCTTGCTCCGGCAATTGGAAGGGATTGGTGTAGAGGAAGAGAGAGTTCACAGGGTTCAAGTGAAGTTCAGGGGCTCTTGACAAGTTTAGGGCAACTGACAGAGGTATTCTTTCCAGGATACCTAACATTTTAGCTCACTTGGAATGCCTTAAGTTATGAATGTGTTTGTTCTACGAGACGTTTTGGGATGACACTTAAAATGTAGGTACTGAGACAAATCTCATTCACAGTAAACCGCCCTGCGACACCCACTCTTACATGTCCTATTCCCCTCTGATTGTCGCGGCCTTCTTTAGCAACCTCATGGGGAGCTAGTTTTGAGTGTGATGGTTGGGTCCACAGTTTCACCATGTATACCTCCCAGCATGCTGCAAATCTATGCACTACAAAGAGTTCAGCTCTGCTAAGTGGTGGTGGTGTTGCTTGGGGTGTATTTATCGTCTTGTGCAGGAAACAATTGAGTTTGCACTAAGCGACAAGGTCAGAAATTGCTCGTGGACATTTGAGACAAATGGTACTACGGCGGCGACCTGCCATCAGTGGCAGATTCAGGAGTGGCCTGCCCCGGGTCTGCACCCCCTCCTTGTTCTCTGGGCTCCTAGTGAGGCCTCATTTGAGAGAAGTTTCATGTGCTCGTCTTTGTATAATATACCAGGACAATAACGGTTCACTCTTCAAGCAGATGATTAGTTTTGTTTAGATGGATGAACATGACAATCATATGGAAACAGTCATGTGATTCATGAGTAAAGCAGTGACTCCAGTTGCTTATCTGAATCATCTTTTTGGATGTTCCTATTATGTCACTGAGATACAGTAAAAAACCTAATATCTCCTAATAAAGTACTTTTTAAAATAAGTATACACAAGTTAACTATTATTTACTATCACCTGTGGCTCACAATTTCTCAAATTTCCCAGTGTTCACTGGAAATGTGACCATGGAATTAGAGCAGATTTACTAGATGAAGCATTTTATTAGTTAAAAATGTTTTCTAGAATCCAGGGCAGATGTAATTTTAGGCTTGAAATCAGAATGATGCTGAAGACAGCATTCTTCCTCCTTGACCTTCTTCTCAAAACAGATTGCTTTAGGGGGCTTTACAGAAGAAAATGTGAAAGAAAAAGCAACGTGTCAATTTCCACAAGACAAGCAAGGATATTCAATGTAGCCTGATTTGAGTGATAAATCATTCTTGTACTCTTACCAACACGCATCTTGCTTATTATAATTCTTAGAGTTTTCTCTTAGCTACTTCCTAAACCTACCTCTTATAATGTGTGAGCTAGAAGGCCGAAATCTCCAACCAGACCATCAAAAACATCCATTTAAAATAAGTAAGTCTAAAATACTTAGATTAAAACTTGGCTATCCCATGGCAAGTTAAACTATTCCTTAGATCTTTGCATTGCTTTTGGTGGAAGGTCATATAGCAGAACTTGATTATGGTGATGGGTAAGCGTTGGAAGAATACAATGAAAAGATGTGAGAGGAACAAGGCACCCTCGGTATGCATGTTCGTACAAACAGACTGTACATTCAATTGTGTTTCCTGTGTTTACAGTGTTCCTTGTGAATGAGGATTCAAAGGAATAGTGTTTTCAAATCACCATCTTAATGCCTTACTTTATTGCCTAAACTTGTTATTTTTTGGATACATTATTTGCAAGGGTAACTCGCTGTTAGCGAGAAATGGGACCCTAGATACATGTCTGGAACACAGTAAGGATACAGGTAAGACCGGATGATGAGGTAAGGATCCCTTCTCTCCTGCCTGAGAAATAGCATCCTTAACTGTGGACCCTATGGCAGCTTTCCTTCCTTCAAACCAGTCATGTCTCTCCATGGATTTAAGCTTTAATTCTTGCAAAATAATCACTTTCCTGACTTCTTAACTAATTTTTTCTTGAGATCCAAGATTCAGGAAAAAATAAAACAAAACAAAACACAAACTTCTTGAAAACTACAATCAAGGAAATCTATGCAGCAACATTAAAAGTCAATTTTTAAAAGCACGAGTATAATATGGGATTATGGGTTTTGTTGTTACTTAATTTTTATCAGATATTACATGGTCTTTTCAACAGTAAAGGTATATTTTTACTGAAAGATTTTCCTTTTAAAATTACAAAAACTACCAGTAATGCTATTCATTTAAATAGCAAATTATATATAGATATAATTTGAAAGGAGGCTCAGAGTAATAAGTGAACGGTTACAGTGTTTCACACATAGTCTGAGTTTTCTTACATGACAAATGTAGCCTTCCAGCTACTGCCGCCCTTCACCAATACAACCTATCTAAACCCTTTAAGAACTGGCTTAAAGTCCGTATTTGTGAATATTTTATTTACTATCTGTCCCCATGTGCAGTGATTTTCTATGGTTAATCTATATTCTTTGGTGACCTGTATCCTTAAACTTGGAAACAAACAAAAATCTTCGGATTTTATGAATCACCATGAGTTCAGCTCTGCTAAGTGGTGGTGGTGTTGCTTGGGGTGTATCACCATGATTCATAAAATAGTAGGGACCGAAATTCATTTCTGTCATGTTTACAGCATTTACTACAATACTTAATAAAGGTTTAGAATAATAGCTCAATAAAAAACAGTTGATAGAATTTGAGCCTCTAAAAAGCTCTCATTTTCTTTATGATTTATGGAGTCTTTTTTTTTTTTTAAAGATTTTACATAATTTTGACAAAAACTTAGGCAAAAATATGGGGGCTCCTTACTGGATTAGAATCTCAATGCACCTAGCTGCCCATCCTGCTTCTCTTCCTTTTCTTTCCAATATGGAAGTTACACCAATGTTTTCTCAAACATGTTCTTTCCCCCCCAAATCTCTGTGCCTCCACGTTTACACCAGGTAGTTTGAAAAGGCCCTCCATTTTCCATTCTTATAATTTTGCAAAAATTGCCAAGTTCCTGCATTGCCTTTATATTCAAGTCAAATATAAATTTTATGATACAGGGCCATTCAGAAATGACAGCCATTTAGTTGTTTGTAAGCTCTGTCGGCGTGCTCGGAGCTGGGTTGCGCCGTATCTCAGTGACTTATGAAGGCTTCACTTTTATTATGTATGATTGACTGTGGGGCTTAATATTGAATAAAATAGCTGCCACAGCTGCTCAAAATGGGTATAAATCAGGAGTTTTCAGTCTAGGTGGCATGTTGCAGTGTGAGAACCTAATTTACACTGGAAGGCGGTCCGTCCCTGCAGAGAGAGATCCGCCCCTGGTAAAAAGCAGGAGCTCTTAGATGGCTCTAGTTATAAGCCTTACTCTCCCATTTTTGGCATCAAGGCCCATCAGAGTTTAAAATGACTGAGTTGTCAACTGACGTTCCCCAAACTGAAGTATTACTCTTTCTCAAACACACAATCACTAAGAAAAAAATTTTAAAAAAATAAATAAGTAAATTTAAAAAATTACCAAGGTCACAATTATCAGGGTATGTTTGTTTTGTTTTGTTGTAACAGCTTTATTGAAAAATCATTTATATATATAATTTACCCTTGTAAGTGTACAGCATAATTTTAAAGGGAGAGCGAGAAGGCTGTTTTGGTGGGAGAGAGATCTTGGAGCCAAAACTCAGGACAACACTCTTGAAATGGCCTCCCCCACGGCATCTACCGGAGCTGCTCACAGACAAAGCTTGTCACTGGATCTTTTGTTCAACTGTCCACCTTCATCCAGACTTTTAAAACATTCGGTAACTAAGCAGCTACTACAGTATTAGAACCAAATCACTTAAACATATGGAGATTCTTTAAGAATAATGACATCCGGGATGCCTGGGTGGCTCATTTGGTTAAGCGTCTGCCTTCTGCTCAGGTCATGAACCCAGGGTCCTGGGATCGAACCCCACATCAGGCTCCTTGCTAGGCAGGAAGTCTGCTTCTCCCTGTGCCTCCCACTCCCCCTGGTTGTGTTCTCTCTCCCTCTGATAAATAAATAAATAAAATCTTAAAAAAATATATTATGATAGCAAATAATGTTTTTGCATGTTTTCTCCCAGCAGATGAATTAAAAACCTTGGCAAACACAGGAAATACAGTGTCCCATGTAAAACCTTCAGGACCAAGCAGAGAGGAAATGGGCTGAGTCCATGCCGAGCAAGACAAGTTTCCTAATACAGGCTCAGGTACTCAGCATCTGTAGGGAACCACCTCCGAGCCCCGCTGTTCTCCTCCTGCGACCTCCGACCTCCGACTACCCTGAGGCACCAGGCGCTGCCCCAGGCGGAGGGAAATGTGAGTTTTCAGAGGTGGGTCGGGAGAACGTTTGCTCTGAGAGCAGCTGGGTTAGGGAACTGTCACCAAATCTGTGATTACCATGGGGACCCAGGGCCTCCACTCTGCACACACTGTCCGATGCCCACCCCAAAGCAGTGAAATTGAAACAGAAATTCATAAAAGCAGAACTTAAGGTTCAAGAATTTGCACTTCCCCTCCTGACTCCACCCGTCAGCATTACAGGAATGGTTCAAGGCCCGCGGCTCTCGAGCACTTTCAAATTTACAAATACCTTCAGCCACGCCCGTATGATTTAAAACACGATAAAACACGAACTTTATGTCCTCAAAACAAATGAAAGAAAAATTTATCATGTGATTTAAACTGACAATGACTTTTTCATGAATCTCGATATACACCAGGAAGCTGTTTAAGACAAAACCACCAAGAACCTGAGGAAACTAATTACTAAGCGAAAATTACTTTCATTTGCTGATAACATGTCAAATGAAGTTTAGAAATCCTGATGCCCCATCACCTGGAGACTTACTCCCACATGTGGAGGGGGAGACAGACACACATAGGTATAAGCAAGCCTCCCTTCCTTTGAGTGACCTGTGAGGTGAAGTGTCCTGGAAGCATGGTTCATTGATCCTGATGTCATAATTATTGCAACATGTTAAGAAAGTTGACTTTTTGAAAAGGATTTACTTATTTTAGGGACAGAGTCGGGGGGCGGGGGGCAAAGGGAAAGGGAGTGAGAGAGAAGTTCCAGCCACTCCATGCCCAGCACGCCCAGCCCGGAGCCCAGCTGGGGGCTCCGTCTCGTGACCTTGAGATCGACCTGAGCCAAAACCAAGAGTCAGACCTTCAACCGAATGAGCCACCCAGGCGCCCCTAGAAGACTGATTTTTTTTTTTTTTAAGATTTTATTTATTTGTCAGAGAGAGAGAGAGAGAGAGAGGGAGAGAGCACAAGCAGAGGGAGTTGGAGAGGGAGAAGGAGACTCCCTACTGAGCAGGGAACCTGATAAGGGGTTCAATCCGAGGACCCTGGGATCATGACCTGAGCCAAAGGCAGACAACTTAACTGAGTGAGCATGTAGTAAGTGCTTTATAAACCATAGAAGTTACTCAAAAATTGCTTCTCTAAGATTAATTTGAACTTCCCTTTACATTCACTAAGCATGTTTATGAATTACATGTCTCTTTTTAAGACATTTCAAAATTATGGTAATTTTACTTTTTAATGGTTTGTAAAAATTCTTTACTTTGGGGGCACCTGGGTGCTCAGTTGGTTGAGCATCTATCTTTGGCTCAGGTCGTGATCCCGGGGTTCTGAGGTCAGCCTCCCCATTCAGAAGGGAATCTGTTTTTCCCTCTCCCTCTGCTGCTCCCCCTACTTGTGCTGTCTTCCTCTCTCAAAAAAAAAAAAATGAATAAAATTTTAAAAAATAAAAATAAATTCTTTACTTTTAAGGTGTATTAACCTTTTTTCAATATCATATTTGGTACAACCATGTTATTCCTATTTGACTTTTTCTTTCAACGTGTTTCATATTTTATATTTTCTGAACTTCGGCATTCTCTAATGTTCTTTAGCAAAGTTAAATGGTTCTTTCTTTGTTGATTATGCCTTCAATTGTATACTTACAAAGGTTTTTGCCACACTAGGATAATTAATAGATATTAACGTCAAACCAAGATATCTAATTAAAGTATTTTACGACGTTATGAGCTAAGAAATCGAGGAGCCTGCAAGATGTCATAAGTGAAAATCTACATAGTTGCTGTTAGAATTTCTGAGAGAAGTCCCCAAATATATTCAATTCCATAATACTGCTTGTGCATAAAAATAATCAAGTACTAAGCAAAACAGATATCCATGTCTACTGAATGGCAAAATTCAGAAACACTGTAATTGAAAATTCTTATAGGGATTAGGTCAAATGTCGAAGATTATGATGAACAATTCAAAAACAGTGAGGAAAAATGCACATTAAAAGAAAGCTATACTTGAGATTCATGCTCCTGTGTTATGCTGTCCAATATAGGATCACCTTTAGCCTATAATTTAAAAATGATTGCTAGCCAGTGTGTCTCTACAGTCTTAGAATACCTAATAAGTCTTTGAAATAATGTGTTTTTTAAATTAGTGTTCTAGCTACTCTAAGAACATGTATTTAAAAGGATTAACTTCTGGTTTCTTTCTTTTTGATTAACTTTTACTTTGAGAAACAGGTGTCTAAAGCAAAGAATTATTCACTGTACATCCTATTTGTTCATTTTTCTTTTGTGTACATTGGACACACAGGAAATGTTTCTTTCCAGTTCCTGGTTTTAGACTCAAGAACTCTGCAGAGAAATTTCAGAAGTACCATAATAGGCTTAAGAGAATGCAGGATCTTTGACCATCATCATTTCTGCCTGGTAGACCTTTAAACATCTGTATTTTAGTCTGACCTCAAGACACTACAGAGAAACCATTTTTTGATATAGTTCTAAGCAGGATTCAAATGCAACTTTTTTTCCTATTTTTATCATACTATAAAAATTTAAGAAGAAAATGAGGCATTTCCCTCTTTTAAAATGTCTTAATGAACTGGTGTGTGTGTGTGTGTGTGTGTGTGTGTGTGATTTTTAAGTGACATCTTATGCTAATACTACTCCATAGATATTACTGTCCAAAGTCATAAAGGGTCATATGAGAGCACAAATTATTTGGAAAGAACTTAGCTACATCTCTTTAATCACAAAGTCTCCTTGGGATTACCGTTGGGTAGTTAATACAGTAATAAACTCTCTTTCTATATGGTAATTGGATAGCAGGCAGACTGCAGTTAAATAATCATGTAGCGTTACAGCAGTACCAAGCTTATCCAGGAAAAAAAAAAAAAAACTATTTTGGAGCTAACAAAATGATAATAGCCAGACATTTTGCATGCTGACTATTTACGTACTTTCCTAAGAACTTTGCATGCATTGAATCATTGACTATTGACAACGATTCCATGAGAGAGGTAGTCATGTTATCTCCAATTTTTAAGTAAAGACTTGAAGCACACAGCAGTTATTAGCACATCTGAGTTCACAAAGCTAGCATGAAAGAGTCCAGAATTGAATTTAAGCAGAATGACCCCAAGACTCACACTCTTAGCCACTTGCCAACCTAACTGTGAGAAAAGAAACCTCTTCATATGCTTCCATGGAACCACATCTTCAAATTAAGGTGACATGCCTGCACTGTGTCGATTAGCACCACCTGTCTTTGGCTACAAAGACATTTCTTTTTTTTTTTTTTTTTTTTAATTTATTTGACAGACAGAGATCACAAGTAGGCAGAGCAGCAGGCAGAGGTGGGGGGAAAGCAGGCTCCCTGCTGAGCAGAGAGCCCGATGTGGGGCTTGATCCCAGGACCCTGGGATCATGACCTGAGCCAAAGGCAGAGGCTTAACCCACTGAGCCACCCAGGCGCCCCTACAGAGACATTTCTAACTGTGAACATGAGACTCAAATATGCAACCCAGTAGATTCTTCTGGGGTTCTTATCATGTTCTGTATTTCAAAAGGAAGGTGAGAATTAATGCAATTATTGAGAGAAACAAAGTAAACAGGGAATAAGATGAGTGAGACAACTTTCAAAAATTTCTCTCCACAAAAGTCCAGGACGAAGACCATATAGTTGGGGAACCTAAATTAAGGCAGTCATTACACCAATGCACTTTTGTATAACTTTCTAAAATAAGCTTCAACTTTTATCATTCCCACCGTTTCCATTCCCACTTCCAGTGAACTGCCTCAAAAGTCTTGCAAACCTAGAATTTACAATACTATGTAATTATGCAAATTATGAATTCATGATAAATAGCTGTGTCATACATAATCCCTCATTCTCAAATCTAGATTAGACAATGCCAAAAGACTTCTAAAATGCTAAAAATAGTTTTAAAATGCATCTGAGAATATTTTAAAAAGTTTTTCATTGGTTCCTGATACAGCATAGGATATACTCTATATCCATTGACATGGTATAGATTTTCATTATACTGTAAAGCTAAGCACAAATGACTTCCACATCTAACCAATGTGGGGTAGTAGAGATTGAATTTGCCCTTCTGTCCCAAACAACCAAAAATAAAAATCATGAAAAAATATGAGACAACAGTTTTCATTATATTGCATAGCAGGTAATAAAGGCGGGTGTTCCTGAAATATGACAAACAAGCTAGGGGAATCCTAATCTTCTTTCTTTGGGAGGGAGCTCAGGCTAGAGTACAATGTTGAAGAACTTGAGCGGTTAGTTTAGTGTTTACCCTGAGCCAAGGAGAAGGAGCTGATGGTATGGGGAGGAAAGCTGGCTGGATTTTAAGGGGAGAGTCCCAGAAACCAGCTGCAGATTAGGAAAAGTGAGGATGAGGGAGACAGAGAGAAAGGAAGAGAAATCTGGAGATGTGCAGAAAGTTCCCCAAGTCTTTAGCTAAGCACAGATCAGGGCATGGATGTAATTATGAAGAGACCAGGGAAGAACCTCTGAAAGAATTAGAGGGGACAGTAAGGAGAACTCACACCGGGTCAGTAATACAGTGCCTGTTCCCAACAGCAAGAATGGAAACTTTCAATTCATGACACACTGGGTATCCAGGTACAGAATGAAATATGGGGATTTCTCCATAAGTGAAATAAAATTAACTTAAGACTAAAAGCGGAGCTCCTGCCTAAAGAATCTTAAAAAAACAGCCAAAGAGGACCAGGTAACTTTCACATAAATTCACTGGTCATGAATATACAGAGAAGTACCAAAATATCCAGCACCCAAGAAAGTGAAATTAGCAGTGGCAAAAGTCCAGTACAAAATTACCCGGCATGAAAAGAAATAAAAAATGCAATGCTTAATGACAATTAATCAACTGAAACTGGCCTTGAAAAAAATATAGATAATAGAACTAATACAGACATCATGACAATTATTAAAAGTTATTTCATATGTGAAGAAGCTAAATTGCACATGGTAAGCAGAGAGGTTGAAAGAATCATTCTTATTTGTAGAGTTGAAAGCAATGCCTGAGGTGGAAAATAAACTGGATGGAATTAACTGTAGTTTAAATGTTACAGAAGTAAAGATCAGGGACATAGCAATAGGGTCACCCAAAACAAAACACACAGAGAGAAAAAATAATACTGAGAAAAACATGAACAAAGATTCAGTGAGTTGTGGGACAATTTCAAAAAGCCTGTTATATGTGTAATTTGAATTATTGCAAAGGAAGAAAGAGAGAGAAACAAAAGGTAAAATCTTCAAAAAATAATGCTATTTTTCCCCCCAATATGATAGAAACTATAAGACACAGAGACTCAAGAAGCTTAGTGAAGGGGCGTCTCGGTGGCTCGATTGGTTAAGTATCTGCCTTTGGCTCAGGTCATGAATTCAGGTCCTGGGATCGAATCCTACATCATGCTCCCTGCTCAGTGGGGAGCCTGCTTTTCCCTCTCTCTGCCACTCCCCCTGCTTGTTCTCTCTCTCTCTCTCTCTCTCAAATAAATAAATAAAATCTTTAAAAAAAAAAGAAGGATGTAGTGACTTGGGCAATCTTGCATATACATGAGAGCAGTATCTACTACCATTAAATAAAAGGGATTTGCAAAATGTACGAAGTGGCTTAAAATAAATACAGCTTGAAACAGTAATGGCCTTTACTGGACAGCAAGTGTGGGTGGATTACTTTGAAAAATCTCCGAGTCACAAAGATTGATAGAATTTGATACCTCTTCTTTATTAAAGAATTGCAAAGAGTATAAAGTCTAATATAGGGAAATATGATTAATCCATAAATTGGAACATTATGTAATCATTAAAAAATCATGACTTTAAAAGTATTTCAAAAATTTGTATTTTTAAACAAATGTATTTTTTAAACAATGGAAGTACGTATTTTTAAAAAAAATATGGAAAAATGATATGACAAAATATGCTTATATAGAAGGAAAGACTGACAGATATTACTAATCGTGTATTTTCCTTTTTCCCTATTCTAAGTATTTTGCAGATTTTCTAGAATGGGTTTAACTGCAAATAAAGTTTTGAAGAACAATATCAATATTTTTATATGAAAAATCACCACAGCCCTTTTGAGAAACTAAGATTGGTCAGAGCAAGAGATTCAGAGCTTGGTTGTGGCTGGCACGGGGGGGCGGGCAGGGCAAAGTTCTGGGGAAAGGAGAGAGGCTGGATAGGAGGCTTGAGGAAGAGACTCACTGCAGCTCTTGTCCTGCTGTAAACCTTTTCTGGATATACTGACTTGAAACCAGAGACAAGCACATGTGCTGACATATTGGATCTACGGCCTGTTGCTTATCAACTCTGTAACCATTAACCATCACTCTAACTGTAATTTATAAATACAATTCGTGGTTTATTGTTCTATAGGTTTTTTCCCCTCTAATGACAATTTATTTCCATTTCAGTGACAAGGTCAAGGTCGATGTGCTAGGCCATCACTCTGAAGCTTCAGCAATTCAATAAATGCCTATACAGAGATCTTGAATCTCAAATATTAGAGGGGAAAAAAAACAACTTAGTTTCAGTATAGACCATTTGGAAGCTTCCTTTGATTTGTACCAGCATTCTTACTTGGGATTTGGTTATCAAAGTGGTTTCATGAGGTGTATACACACACACACACACACACACACACACACACACTTGTGTCAAAAGAGCTTCTTACAAACAAAGCAAGTGTAATAGGGCCAGTGCCATCTACGTAAAGACCATGCCGGGGAGGATCAGAAGGAAGGGACACATGTTTGTGTGAGGTCTGAGGCTACGGGTGCAGGCAGTGTTCTCCTAAACAGACACCGCGATTACTGACCACACTCAGAAGGAAAGTCCTCCCTCCTCAGACCCCACAAGAATGATCGATCTGTGTCTGTGCTCTTTCTCTTTACTCGGCTCTGCACAGAGCTGGGTGGACAGGTCTTCCGTTCACATTCTCAGAAGTCTCTCGGTGGCGTCACATGTCTGTTGTTTCTAACTAGACCTGCTGGAGGAGGTTTTCAAGATGATGGGACCACCCGTTGCTTCACAAGCTGAACCTGGGCAATCAGAGGCCTTCCCTCTGCTTTCCTCACAGTACGTGTTCTGCTGGCCTTCCCCACTCCCCTGACGCTGCTCCGAAGATACGGCCTGGAGATGAAGATGTGGTGTGGACGCTCTCTGGACCAGGTACTTTACTGAACCCAGTTAAAGCTCTATATGAACTTTCAACCTGGCAGGCAGGTGCAGAAATCAACTCATCCTGCAGTCGCCGGAGACAAGCCTGGTATCTCAGTCCCCTTGCTTATCAAACCTGCCAGCTGTGAGCCCGGAGACAGCAGTCCCCATCGTCTTTGATCTCTCTCTCCCCTCTGTGTGTGGGACTGGTTTCCAGTTACACCAGGGGTCTCCTGCGGAGGGACCCCCAACTCTCCCTCCCAGCCCCTCTCAGTCTTGTTCTCCACATGCAAGGCTCATCCCTTCCTTCTGAACTTTTGGAATTTTGCCGTTTACAGTCTATTATGGATTTTATCACCTGATTTTGCTCAAATAAAATGCTTTCAGGGGTAGAAAAAGAAGTTTCAATAGCCATGTGCACCATTAGGATAGCTTTGCTATCTCAAACTAAGTGCTTCAGATAGTTGTGTGTGTGTGTGTGTGTGTGTGTGTGTGCGTATGTTGTGTTTGTTTTAGTTTTTTTATTTTGTTTTATAGCTGCTTGGGACACAACTAATTGTGGTACAAGTCAATCATTAAAGACTCAGAATTGTAATTTTCCCCAAACAGAACATGCCACTGAGATAAACTATAGTTACTGAGTCATCACACACACTGTCCTAAGCCCTAGGTATAGAACATTCGCTGAGACTCAGTTCCGATCTTCGTGAGGTTGAAGGTCTAGTAAGATGAGCTTACTAGTCAGCAGCGATGACCGTTCAGTGGGGGAAGCCGGGGGATGGAGGGCTATGGTGATCTGCTGGACGGCTTCCTAGAGACTCCCACCACCTGGGGTAGTTTTCAGATTCGGACCAGAAAGGACTGAGCGAGAGTAGTCCAGGAGAAGAGTTGAGAGGGTATTTTTATCAGGCGGAGGGAAAACCATGTATGAAAACTGAGGATGAGAGTGAACAAACTTTAAAAATATGTTTGTATGAGGGGCGCCTGGGTGGCTCAGTGGGTTAAGCCGCTGCCTTCGGCTCAGGTCATGATCTCAGGGTTCTGGGATCGAGTCCCGAGTCGGGCTCTCTGCTCAGCAGGGAGCCTGCTTCCTCCTCTCTCTCTCTCTCTCTGCCTGCCTCTCTTCCTACTTGTGATCTCTCTCTGTCAAATAAATAAATAAATAATCTTAAAAAAAATATGTTTGTATGATTGGAAAGGAAAAGACGAGGCATGGGTTGAAATGATGAGGTGATGAGGTGTCCCAGTGAAACGCATCCGGGTTATTTACCCCCAAGGATAATAGAAAACCAGGTAAGAATACTAAGCAGGGGCATTACGTTGTCAGGTTTGATTAACAAAGAAGACATCCTGGATGGATCGAAGCCTGAAAGTCACATAGGAAATCAGTATTGCCCACATCACCAAGTGTTTGTGAGAATTCCTAAACCAAAGACGAGAGGCAGATGGAATTCAGTCAGAATGAAAAGGCAAACAAATGGGATTCAAGCCCCATCAGTTCCTTCTCTTTCTGTTTCGTCCTTTCTGTTTCCATCAACTTCTCTTCCCTCTAGAGCGTCCCTGACTTCTGCGTGACCGTCTTCCAATGGAAGAGAGAACAATCAGGAATGCAACCCAGAGAGGAAGAATTAGACTCAAGGGAGAAAAACACTTTCTTAGCTGTCCTTGAAGAGCAGGCATTTCCAGGAATGAAGAAAATAATTTAAGTAAAATATGTTCCTTTTCTCAGAAGAAAGATCTACCCTATTTTCTGTTTCCCTAACCATCTAGTGAAGAAATCCATTAGTCTTGACAAACAGTCACGTCAACAAGTTCTTACAATTATTTCGCAAGCACTTTAAGACACAATTCCTATAATCTTTTGTATTATAATCTTGACATTATGGTGGAGGAGGGACAGATATGTGTAAAAATGGGAGATACTTTTGAATATCATCAAATTCAAGTAGAATTTGGGTAAATTCAGGATACAAGTAGAAAATAGGGTAAATATTTGAAAAGATTAAAAATGATTTCCCTCCCTCCCCCTTCTCTAAAGACTTAACACTTCTTCCTTTACTGGCTCACATACCAAGTTATTTTTATTTTTTAAAAAGATTTATTTATTTATTTTTGGGAGACAGAGAGAGAGAGGAAGCGGGTGTGCATAAGTTGGGGGGGAAGGACAGAAAGAGAACCTTCAAGTTGACTCCCTTCAGAGCACAGAGCCCGAGGCAGGGTTCCACGTGGGGGTCCACCTGGGGCTTGATCTCATGACCCTGAGATCATAACCTGAGCTGTAACCAAGAGTCAGATGCTTAACCTACTGAGCCATCCATGTGTCCCCCTGACCCAGGCCAAGTTATTTTTAAAAGCTCCATCTTTCACAGTGATGTTCTCACTGAGTTTGGGAGCCCGTCTTAGAAATTGCTGATGCACAATTATAGAGTAAACAGAGTGGACATTTAGTAATTTGACAAACATGTATCATTTTCCTCCAAGGATTGCAACAATATTTTCTCCATTGAAATCGAAAGTCCCCAGAAGTAATTCCGGAGTAATATTTAAACCTGGTTTCTGTATCATCAACTTTGTAGTAATTATCATACATGACAATATCCTGAAATAGCTAGATATAATGGGAATCTACTTTCTTCTGAAAGTTACATTTAAAATACGACATAAAATATAAAGGTGCAAAAGTATGAAGCATGAGAGTGAAGAGCAGCTCTGAGGCCTAAGAGACTTGGCACCCAGAAGGAATAACATAGAGCAAGGACAATTATTGCCACAGAGACAATGAAACAGGAAAGAAGGGCCAACAAGCAGGTGGTAGGACCCTTTGCTCTCTGTCCTGTCGAAGGGAGCCTTAGCCAAATGGTAACAAAAGGGTTGCTGAAGACATAAGGGAGCAAAGGGTTGCACCCAGTGGTCTTCGAACCCCTGAGCCCATTAACGAGAACATTTCTGGTGTAATGTGGAATTGTTAGCTTGAGGCCGTAACACTTGGATTCATCTATTTTCCTTCATTTAATTCTGTTTTAACTGAGCAATTTTTTTATTCCAGTTTGGGCCAGGTAACTAAAATGAAAAGGTCTTGCCCTAGGAACACAAGCATCCTGTTTCTTATAAAAGTTCTATTTCTCTGATATTTTGGGTTTGCATAAGGGTCTCAAGCTCAGTGACCACCTCCACGGGTAATGTGCATACCTTCAACCACGTCCCGTGCTAAATTCATTACCACTAAGGTCTCTGCAAAGATAGCCTACCAGCCTTTCTTCTGAGGTAGACCTCAGTACCCCATAAGTTGAGAGGAATGACATCTTTTTTATTTATTGTTATTTAATCTTTACATTATAAACCTTTCTCATCATAACTGGAAGACACAGTAGGAGGAGAACAGGAAATAATGTGTGTGACTGAGTACTCTCACCTCGAGCCTGTTTTGCACGGAGAAGCAGCCAGATGCTCTATTAAAAGCCTGACACCGGGTGTTGTATGGAAGTGTGGAATCACTATATTACACACCTGAAACTAAACTAGTTAAGCTGTAGGTTAACTAGCGGGAGTTGAAATAAAAAAATTAAAAAAAAAAAACAAAACCCTTAAGTTTTCATTTCTTAGAAACATGGATTTAAGTTCCCAACTGTCTGCCTTCTAGTTATGTGGCTTCCAAAGTTACTCCACAGCCTGGTCTTATAAATAACGAAGGATCTTCCCTCGGATTCCGCCTCCAGGAAAGTGGTAGGACTGTAATGCTCAGCTCCCTGTTAGTGGGGGGTGGCCACATAACTTGCCTTCACGAACAAAACAGAAGCAGAAGTAGTGTTCGCACTTTCGGTTGGGGAAGTAGGTTAGGAATGGGAAGGAGGGGATTTCAGTGAGCTTTTCAAAGGCCTCTCTGAATTGGAAGGCTTGAAGTAACTTTTTTTTAATACTAATCTGATCATGTCACTCTCCAAGGTCTCCAGTGGTTTTTGATCCCTCTAAGAACAAAATCTCAACGCTTTAACAAAGCCTCTAAAGTTTTATAGAGTCAGGACCCTGGTCCTCTCTTACCCTACTTTCTATCTCTTGTTCATTATTCTGTCCCGGCCCCTCATCCTTTCAGGTCTTTGCAAACCCTCTTTTCTTCCATGTCCACCATTTACAACGCTTCCTTTACCTACCACGGGGAAGCCACGTGTCAGGACAGCGTTTCCACATTCCAGGAACCTGAACAACCACAGTGGCCACGGCCCCTTGTGGATTGCAGACAATAATAAACCTTGGTTGGTTAAAAGCACACACATGAGGTAGAGTATGGGGTAATCCTGAAGGATACACTGTAGATAAACAACCTCAAAAAACTGCCTGATTTCAAAATTTATTACCCTCTCATATAGAGTTTCCATCATCAATGACAAGAATTTATTTTATCTAAGGCTTTGTGCTGAACACATGTGATAAAAAACTGAGAAAGAAAAATCAGTAGTAAACACTATCCAATGCTTTCAAATAAGAGAAAATTGCACATGGAAAAGAATTTATCTTAGAGGAAAGTTTATGATACAAGTCTTGTTAAGTGGCTTAGGCAATGCTGCTACAGAGACTGACAGAGGAAGATCTTTGGGTTGGTCCATCAGAGAAATTTCCAAGAGGCAAGGGATAAAAAACGTCACCTGGAGACAACAAAAGGAAATTAAAGGCATCCAAATCGGCAAAGAAGTAGTCAAATTATCACCCTTCGCAGATGATATGATACTATATGTGGAAAACCCAAAAGACTCCACTCCAAAACTGCTAGAACTTATACAGGAATTCAGTAAAGTGTCAGGATATAAAATCAATGCACAGAAATCAGT